>NC_133875.1:9824025-9866790 GCF_044706935.1 Curcuma longa | reverse complement strand
TACATGCTCATGAAATGTTAATGTGCTTCTAGGTTGTATGCTAGAAATGGTATGTTTTGTGGCATTCAGGTTTTTGTGAGTAGGAAAGAAACTTACTAAGCGTTGTGCTTATAGATTTCCTCCTTATACTGCAGATCTGATTAACAGGCACTGAGCTAAGGGAGGCAGCGGGACAAGGCTGGAATGATGTGTGTGGTGGTGATATGGCACATTGTTATAGCATGAAAAGTATCAAAATATCAATAATAGACCAATTATGAGGATAGCAAATATTCAACTCATGGATATCTTGCGCATTAGTCATAATTGGATATTTAAAATGTTTGGAAATCAAATAACAAATGCAATCACAATGCTAGACAGTTACAAACATATAGGAATCACAACCAAGGATCATATTGATATTTAACAATGCACACTTAAGCACATTCTTGAAGTTTGTGCCAATCCGTGAAACTAGGATGAATTTTCATGAGATATAATTTTTCCCTGATAGATATCATTGAAACAAATGTGCTCGCAAAATTTCAGATTTTTCTGAATTTTGTGGAATTTCTATGGCATTACTGAAATTCGACTGATAATGCTGAAAAGAACATATTCAGAATATCAGTCGACTGATAATTCTCTCAGTCGACTGATCAGTCGACTCAGGACCAAAATGACTCGACCAATCTTTCTGTAAACTTCAGTCGAAATTTAAGGGCAGTCGACTGCTACATGAGCAGTCGACTGATGCAGTCGACTCACCTTCGACTATTCACTCGACCAATCTTTCTGTGAAGTTCAAAATAAGAAATCGACTGTTTTACACCAGTCGACTGATACCAGTCGACTCACCTATGAACAGTCGACTGATAGGCGAACACTTATATAAACAGCAACCGCGGCAAGTTTCTAAAATCGTTTTCAACCCTAAGTCTGCGCCGTTTCTGCCGAAATTCTTCCTCCTCTTCGTCCTCAAGTCCTCCTAGAGTCCAAGAATTCCTTCTTCTAATCCAAATCAACTACTTTTCTTATTTCCAATGGAGAATCAACCGTTTCCGAAGAGGTATAACTTGAAAAACAACTTTGTCTTGATTCTATTCTTTTAGATTTATGCTGTAAGCTAATATTCTTTTGTTTTCTCATGCTTGCTCATCTTTCATTGCACATCTTCATCTTTAGACAAAAGCATATGGCATCTAAACCCCATAGGAGGATAGTCCTTCGCAAAAATAAGGACATACCACAATATCCTGACCCTGAATACTTCCTACGCACTCCTTTACCCAGATTTCCTTCGAAAATACGACAACACATATTTGAAACCTCTGAATTCCATGTTATGTATTGTCGATACATAAATCGTCAATTCTTCCAGTTTGCAGTCCCTCATATATATGATCGTATTGTGTACCTTCAGCTTGAAACTCTGGTAAATTGTACAAGTAGTATAAATCTGGACTTGTGCAAAGAATTTTATGTCAATCTCAGACCTACGGACATCACTGAAAGTCATTTTATATCCACTGTCGCCGGTAGGCATGTTGACTTCACACCAGACTTAATCAGAACTTTCCTTGGTCTTCGTGCTTCTTCTAATCCCTTTGTAGGTTTCCCTGAAGTCACTGAAATCACAGGGAATTTTGCTCATGAGACTATCGACACTATTCATGACTACTATTTTAATAAACCACGGAAAGCATCTAGGACCAGATTTGATGCCACGAAATTGTCTGCAGATCAGTATGTCTGGTATCGCATCGTTCTTGACTGCATCCTCCCTATTGTGTCTAGAAGTCGATCAATGATACGCATTCCTCATTTGATCATGATGTTTGCTTTAGAGGTTCCACTTGATATTGACATTGCTCTTCAAATATATCATTCCATTCTATATCATTCTGAACCCATCAATGGCAAGATCTACATGCCATTTGGTCATATCATCACAAAATTCCTAGCATCCCAGGGAATTGACATTACAGTTGGGGCCATCAGATATCTATCAAAGGATTATGATCAGCTAGGTCCGCGTCACCTAAAGCTCGCAAGAATCATCTACTCAGATGGTGGTTTGAGATGGATGAAGAAGGATACTCAAGCGGTAATCTCCTCTGAGTCTGACGATGCGAAGAAAGAAAATGACCACAAGAACATTGGTGATGAAGAGCGACTTGCTCGGTTAGTGAATACACTTCATGATGTAGATGATCGGGGGAAGGTGGCTCTAGCAGAAATTCGTGCTCTGCGCCAAGAAGTTAAAAGTGTAGCAAGGAAACAGAATGAAGTGTATGAATTGCAACAAGAAACTCTGAAAATGGTAAATTTGCTACATAAGTGCTTCCATTCTCCTGAGCGGTCTTCTTCTTCAAGTGACGAAGATGACATGTGGTGAAAAATCTGGATTGTGTAATCTTGCTAGGATGTCTTGACTCATGACTTATGTGTATGTTTTTGAACTTGGATGTTTTGTTTTGAAATTTGACATATTGATGTTTTCATGACTTGCTTATTTAATACTCTTATGGATTGATTATGTTTTAATACCTAATATGATGATTTTCTATGTGCTTAGAAATGAATTCTATGGTTTTCTTGATATTGATTATCATGCTAATAATGCTAAAATTCAAGTCTTAAGGGGGAGTTTTGAATTTATCAGTTGTTAGAAAGAGTTCACAAATTTAATTTTTAAGGGGGAGCTAGAACTTCCATTATTAAGAAGGAGTCTGAATTTCAACTCTAAAGGGGGAGTTTGAGTTTTAAACTTTTTAGAAGGAGTTGAGATTTCAAAATCTTAAGGAGGAGCTTAAGAGTTTAAAATCCTAAACTTAAGGAGTTTGGATAATTAAGGGGGAGTATAAGATTTACAAGTGTTTGAAAGGATCACATTGTGTTTAGGGGGAGCCCTTTGGGAAAATCCTAAACTAATACATTCAAACATATTTTAAAACCCTCAGGAAATTAAAGATATTTCCCCTATCAGGAAATTCAAATTCATTAGAAATGGTGATACAAATTTGGACTTATATTGAACTTATCTAACCATTTTTGGACTTTGTATCAAACTACCATATTTGAGACCAAAATTTTTCAAAAATATTTTTCTCAAATAGTGTTAGTCATAAGTAATGTACGTGTGAAATTTCATGAATTTTTGAAACTCGTACAATTACTTATGCATTTTTCAATCTCGTCTCTGATAACTGATATTCAGTATATCAGTCGACTGGTTCAGACTGCAGTCGACTGATGAGTCGACTGATACAATATGAGTCGACTGATATTCATGTTTTCAGCATATTGTGAGAGTTTAAGTTACTTTATTCCCTTCGAAACGATTGTTGGTGCAATACAAAAAGGGAAGAATCAATTTTAGGGAGATTTTAACCCTACTTAGCCTATGGAATAACTTTTTGATCTTTGACAAAAAGGGGGAGAACTATGAAAGTTTTAAGTTAGGGAAAACTATGGAGAGAAATAAATATTTTTCATGACTAATCTAATCATGTTTAATCATGCTTTATTATGCTATTCATGTTTATCATATTTTATGATGCTCTGATATCATGTGATTCATGCTTTATTTATCATATATTAATCACATGCTATGCTTTATATGTTTTAAAGACCTAACTTAAACAAAGTTTTGCCAAACATCAAAAAGGGGGAGATTGTTGGTGCAATCTTTGCCCCAAGAGCATTCAGTTTCAATGTTTGGCTAAACCGTGTTTAAAGTTAGGCAATACTTGTGATCTAACATGTTTAATGCAAGTTTGCAGAAAAGTCCAGGTTGAAGACTTGGCAAGGAAAAGTCCAAGTGGGAAGTCTTGGCAAAAGAAAAGTCCAAGTGGTCTTGGCAAAGTCTTGGCAAAAGAAAAGTCCAAGTGGGAAGTCTTGGCAAAAGAAAAGTCCAAGTGGGAAGTCTTGGCAAAAGAAAAGTCCAAGTGGGAAGTCTTGGGTCCAAGGGGGAAGTCTTGGCAAAAGAAAAGTCCAAGTGGGTAGTCTTGGCAAGGAGAAGTCCAAGGTTGGTCTTGGCAAAGACTTGACATGACGAAGCTGATGGAAGCATCTCAAGCTAGTGCGAGGATGATGGAGCATCCAGGGGAGGCACGAGGCTATAGGAGGTGTTTGAAGGCCGAGGTCAAGGTCAAGAGAAGCTGAAATGAGATTTTTCAGCTTTACCAGTCGACTGGCCCTGCCAGCAGTCGACTGCTCATAAATCAGACTTACACAGAAAAATCAGTCGAGCCAGAGGAAGACAGGAGTCGACTGGGCAGTCGACTGGAGTATTGGAGTCGACTGATGCCAGTCGACTGGTCTTGGATCAGTCGACTGATATTTGAACGTTGGAGAAAGATGGCAAGCATTTAATGCGCTTTAATGCAAGATTTTGTTGCCGATTGAAGCCATCAGTCGACTGGCCCTGCCAGCAGTCGACTGATGTTGCAGAATTATAAAAGAAGCCTGCTCGAGATCTGATCAAGAATTCTGCCATTCTTTTGTCTCTTTGCGCTTCTTTTGAGAACTTGTTGTTCTCTGATTCTTTGCTTTCTTCTTCTCCTCCAAAACATTATTTCACATCATTTTTGAGGAGAACTAAAAGGTTGTAAAGGTTTCTCCGCCTTCGAGGTTTTCGAGAAGGAGACGATTCATAGTGCAGCGGGTGTGTGCGTGCGTGTGGATCCTTGGAGTAGTCACCTCTGCGGAGGTGGATACCAAGTAAACGAACCGGGTTAGCGTTGATTTATTATTTTCTCTATTATATTTTGCTTCCGCTAACACTCTTGCAGAGAAACAATCAAAGAAGATTCGAAAAACGCTATTCACCCCCCTCTAGCGAACCAACCGATCCTCACTAACCAAACGAACTCCGATTTGACCCAAACTAATTTTATTCATTTCATCTTCACAAGATGAAACTTCTCATCACATCTGTTCTACCACCATCATGAACCAAACTAAGTTGGCTCAATTTGGTTCAAAACTGAATCATTTAGTTCACTAACCAAATGACCTCTGATTTGAACGAAATCAATTTCATTCATTTCGTCTTCGTAAGATGAATTTCATCATATTGTCCTTTGTCCAGTCCAACTAGACTTTGTCTCTCTCATTTTGAGAATTTAATTCTTAAACTTATTTTAAGTCCTTCGGAGAACTTGTAGTGGGTGTGACCCAATATGTTCCTGATTATGTTGGTCCCTAGTAGTACATCATAATCCCCAATTGATCGAAAAATCAACGATTGATTTCAGAATAATTCTAAACCCTTCAGCAGCTATACTGAATCGTGTCTTGTTCCTTTCACTGTCTTATACCCGCTTGGTTCAGGACATGGTCTATGTGTCGGTTCCCACTAGGTTGACTACGTCACACCTAGCCCAAGCAGCTTTCTTATCCTGTGGATTCAAGTTACTTGTACATGCATCCAAGAGTACCGTACCCTTGGCATGTAATGCTTTGGTCAAAGACTTTTAGTAACAATTCTAACAAACGGCCGCAAGGTCTACATCTCCTTTTCCAAGGAGCGGTGGATCCTTTGTGGATTATTCAAACACATCCGGGCACTTTGACTTATACCCAATCATCTCGAGTTCACACCTCCTCAAAGATGTTTGCTTAAGATATCAAACTATAAGCCTCCATGACCAAGGTGACTTGAATACCGCAAGTCAAAGGAAGCTCGCACTTAAGTTGCATTGAGATCTTCATTAACATATGAATCAAACCATATGAAGTCTCAAGACAGATTACTCCAATGAACTGATTACCTTTAACCAACATCCATGTTTAACTCTCAATATCAAATGTCTCTAGCCAGCAAGATCAATTGTTTGGTTAACCAAGGAGTCTAAACGTGATAATCTCGATAGAATCGATGACGTCCGTACTCATCAATTTCTCAACTAGGGATAGTTTTATACATTCATAATTACATATGTAGAGATGCTCACTAGTTGTGATCCAATCACAAATTCTCTCATACTATGAATTATATTGCGGGCATTCAATATTTGAGTTTAAGATCAAATCAAACACATATGGAATGTGCACTCAAATAGTGAATTTCTATTTATCCAATAAATAGTATAATCGTAAGGCGATTACCTTAGGACACCTCTCAAATCTAACATTGGAGACATTAGATGTTGAGAGTTAAACGTGGATGCTGGTTAATGATAACTAGTTCATTAGAGTGACCTTCCATGGGACTTCATATGGTTTAATACATATGTCAATGAAGATCTCAGTGCGCCTTAAGTGCTAGTTTCCTTTGACTTGCGGTATTCAAGTCACCTTAGTCATGGAGGCTTATACTTTGACATCATAAGAAAACATCTTCGAGGAGGTGTGGACCCGGGATGATTAGATATAAGTCAAAATGTCCGAAAGTGTTTGAATAGCTCACAGATGATTCAATACTCCTTGAAAAAGGAGATGTATACCTGCGACTGCTTGTTAGGATTATTATTAAAAGTCTTTGACCAAAATATCACGTGTCAAGAGTACGACACTCTTAGACACATGTACAAGTAACTTGAATCCATACGATAATAAAGTGAGCTTGGACCAGGTGTGACGCAGTCAATCTAGTGGGGACTAACACATATAGACTATGCCCTAACTAAGCGGGTATAAGACGATGAAAGGAACGAATCATATTTCATTATTAGAGGCTGAAAGGTTTAGAAATTATTTTGGAATCAATGGTTGATTTTTTTGATCAATTGGGGATCATGATATACTACTAGATGTCACTCATGATCATTCTATAATTAATGGTTAATTACAAATGACCAATATAACCAAGAACCTATTGGGTCACAGGCACTATAAGTTCTCCGAACGACTTAAAATAAATTTGAGAATTAGATTCTCAGATTGAGAGAAATCAAGTCTTGTTGGATCGGACAAAGGATAAAATGATGGACTTTATCTTATGAAGATGAAATGAACCAACTTGGTTTGGTTCATGATGAAAGATATTTTAGCAAAAAAGAAGAGATGAGGGGCTTCGTCTTGTGAAGATGAAATGAATAAAACTAGTTTAGGTCAAATCGGAGGTCATTTAAATATTGAACCAAGCGACTTAGTTTTGAACCAAATTGGATCGGTTCACTATAGTAAATCCTAAAAACATAACCTCGGTCTGATTCTTTTTTCATTTCTTCTTGGTTTGATTTTTTTCTCGGCAACCACTTCTCTCCCAAACACGAGAAGGGTTCTCGTGATTCTGCGTTTGTCAACGATGGTATCTCCGACCTTCTCAGGACCCGCATCTACCTGCAATGTGTGAGGAGTGTGATTTAAACACTGCATGTCATCCGCTGGAAGGGAACAGAGGAGCATCACCGCACGTTGTCTGCCAGAGGAGAACCAAGGAATCTCACCGTTCGCCATCCTCCGGAGGAGAATCGAGGAATCCTAGCCCTCGTGGTCCGCCGGAGGAGAATAGAGGAGCCCGCTTGCGCCGCCACTGTAGCTTCTCAATCACGCGAGGGCTTCTTCTCGCGTGAGAATCCCAAGAGATCGGAAAAGAGGGTCGTCGGCCATATGGGAGAGTGCATGCTAAAACACTAGCAACGACCGCCCTTTTTCCAATATCATGTTTTCTCCTCCTTCGCACTTTTTCTTCTTCTTCTTCCCGACTGTGCGACGTAGGCCTCTCTTCTCCCGGGTGCAACAATTTTTCCCGAGCCTCACCCTATCCTCTCAAGCATTGTCGACCTTCCGTTGGTCACGGCGAGAGGCTTCTTTCAGCTGCCATCCCCAGCTTCTCAAACGTGCTAACAAAGTTGCCTCTCTTGATGGGAGATTTTATCCAGATTAAAAAACCCAGTTGAGCTATGCCACCTCCCATCTCCCTTCCATAGTCGATGGCTTGTAAAGCCTCCAGAAAAATCTATCCAAGGCCACTAGCTTATGAAGATCGTCGAACTTTCCTTTCCAGCCACCGGAGCCTGTTTGTTGGGTTTGGTGGACACCAAATGCTGGAACAGACCTCCCATGGTAGCTGATTTGTGAAACTGTTGGAGTCGGTTTGTGAAGCTACCAAAACCTTGAACATGTTGCTAGAATACCGAAATTATTGTCAGGTTGTTGTCGGATTTACGATTAAGATTTACCATCGGAAATTGGTTTGCTGTCGGAGCGTCGGTTTGCTATTGTGATTAGTTGTCAGAAGCTTGTGAAGTTTCTAGAAAATGTTCCATCAATGTCGGAAAGGATTTTCGGTCATTTGCCCCAAATCGACAATCAAAGGTTGACCACCAAAAATACACTGGGAATATAATTGTCAGTAATAATTAAGAAGCCCTAAAAATCTATCGCGATAAATGTTGTTACGCGTTTTGATTATTAGGGTTTTCTACCATATCGATCGTTGTCGATCATCGGCTAGTACTGAAGACAGTGACGCGACTCATGATTTTGAAAGTCGTCCAGATGAAAGCTTGACGTTGATCATCAGTAGAGGCGGAGCTTCGATAGAGCCGCTCGATTGATGCTAACCTCCTTCCACGACATCTGTCAAGTATGCTTAGAATAAATTGTTATTCCGCAAATAATTTTAAATTCCAGTTATATCATGTACATGTTGTATTTTGCATGCATATGTTGCAAGTGTTATAATAATTATGTTTAATTATTATTTTATTTTTGCTGCGCACGATTGTGATACGTTAATAGGCTCCCGTAAGAGTACGGGTGTCATCAAGTAATAAAAGATACCAAACCACAGAGATCGTGAAATTAATCACTAAACTTGCACAGAAAGAGTTGCGAACGTACGAGTTTAAGTGATAGGGGAAGAGAGAGAGAGAGAATTAAAGGACCTAAACCTCGATCAAAGGGAAATCAGCTAAATGACATGATTGGCAAATGATCCTAGGATTTCAGATTCCTCGAGATTATGGTTGATTGATCATGGATTCCTTATCATTCCTCAATGCTTATACCAATGTAGAGATTCTAACCAAGCTATCTGATTAGACTTCGTCACACTACAAAAAAACACTGATTTTGTGATGAATTTTGTAATGAATTTTTAAAAAAAATCATCGTAAACTATTTTACAATGAATTTTGCGATGAATTTTTTTCGTTGCTATAAAGTCGTCGCCAAGCTTGGCGATAAAATTTTTCATTTCATCGCAGATATTTGCGACAAAAATTGAAATTCATCCCCAAATTTATCATAAATTTGCAACGAAAATCGAATTCGTCACAAATCAGCAACGAAAGCATTTTCGTCGCAAATCTACAATTAAAATGATCCATCGCAGATTTGCGACGAATTTAATTTTCGTCGCAAATCTGTGACGAATTATTTTTGTCGCAGTTTTGTGACGAATTTGATTTTCGTCACAACTTTGCTACGAATTTGGGGATAAATTTTGGGATGAAATTATTTTCATCGTAGAATTCGTCACAGATTTGCGACGAATCCGGTTTTCATCGCAAATCTACGATGAACTTGGGGACAAATTCGGTGACGAAATAATTTTCATCGTAAAATTTATCGCAAAATCAATTTTTTTTTCTTTCCTACCCCTTTATTTGTTGATTATCCCGTAGATACAATACACGATCCAAACAGATAGAATCAAATTTTACAAATAACTTGTACACATATTAATATCAATCCACATCCATATACACATATCAATTCACACAAATTGAAATCACAAACATCCACATCCATATATATCGTCAATTCACACTCTACAAATATACATATCAATCCACATCCACATACACATATCAATTCACGCAAATTGAAATCACAAACATCCACATCCATATATATCAATCCACACTCTACAAATATACATATCAATCCATATCATGATTGAAAACATTAATATCACTTTAGAACAACATCAATATCAATATAATGAAATTCAAACTAGTACATCCAGTTATATAAATTCATATACAATATATGTAATGTCAAGAGGGCTGATCAGGACCAAGAAAAGATGCAATAGAATCATTGTGCTCGTTTTTGCTCTCCGGAGACTCTGCTTCCTTCTCCCTCAATATCTTTTCTTCTCCTGCATAAGAAAATATGATGAAGAGAAAGTATCATTCTTAAAAATAAAACTTAAACATATAAACTAAATATGTAAAGACTTACCTCTTCTTCTGAATTTTTTTCAAAAAACCTATTTAAAAAAATTAACAGTGTTACTAAAATATATAATAAAATAAAATATTCTATTTGTGGCAAACAATTCCCCATTTCAATTTGTGTGTAATATGTTCATGAGTCTTAACTAATCATATTCTTGATGGAAGCTAAAACACATTAGAAAGGAGGATAAAGGTAATAACCTAAAATAAGTTTTCATATTTTGATGGTGACAGTTTGAAGAAGATTTTATAATGTTGAAATGTGATCAATCATACTACACTTGATAATGCTGAGTATTATAAATTAGGAAGCAAAACATATGAAAAGCTATTGTGGAGATGAAACACTTTCTAATAGATTAAAATGGTTATCTATGTTCAAGGTGCTAAAGAGTTTCTATAATTAGATGGAAGGTATAATTGGTAGAAGGCAACCAAAGGAAAGCTCTACTTAATACAATTAAAAGTTACCTAAAGCATATGAAAATTATAGTGATATAGCATATAAACTTACATAAAGCTTGATGGAGAAAAGATATAAGATCCATATAGTTGAACTCAAATATTTGGTAATGTTAGTTGTTAGTAGAGAAATCAAGTTAAATGGAGTATATAAAATAAATGACTACTACCACTACAAACTCTCAAATTTGTTAGTAGAAAAAGTATTGAGTGTGCATAACAGAAATAGAAACAAAACGTTTCCTAGGGGGAAAGCCCTGAGAAAGCTTACCTTCTGGCAATAAAGTGCTACCACCCGTGGTCCGCGATTAGCAGCCACCAGCTGCCGCGCGCGGCCAGCAACACCCGCGGCCAGTGCTCCGCGGCCAGTAACCAGTGGCGCCCCATGGCCAGCACCCCGCGGCCGGCGCCCCACGGCCAACAGCCGACACTTCGATTCGGAGCCTGTGCATCGAGCAGACTAGCAATGGAAGAGGAAAAGAAGGAGGAAACACGTACCTAGCTTGGAGGCTGCCTTTGTTGAAGAAATCCGTCCAAAATAGAGCATTTTCTGCTATTTTCGACGGCGGTGTAAGTAGATCGCGCGAGAGAGGAGAAAACCCCTAGATTGGATAAGTGGGTATCTGAGCAGATTCAGTGGTTAAGTGTTGATTTTGGCAACGAAATAGTTTCATCGCAAAATTCGTCGCAAAATTTGCGTCAAAACATGTTTTCATCGTAGAATCAGCGACGAAAGTGTTTCATCGCCAATTCTACAATGAATTTAGCGATGAAATACCTTTTCATCGTAAAATTTCGCTAAATTTTGGCGATCGCACGATTATAGGACTAGATTAGGGTTTATATGTTAAATTTTACAACGAAAAAAGGTTTCATCGCTAAATTCGTTGTAGAATTTGCGACGAAACAGGTTTTCATCGTAAATTGGCAATGAAACAGGGTTTCGTCGCCAATTCTGCGATGAATTTAGCGACGAACACCCATTTCGTCGTAAAATTTCACACCGAACATGTGGTTACCGGGCTAGATTAGGGGTTATATGTTAAATTTAGCGATGAAATAGTTATGTCGCTAAATTCGTAGCAAATTGGCAATGAAACCCTGTTTCATCGTAAAAGTGGCGACGAAACCATATTTTGTCGCCATTTTGACAACGAATTTGTATTTCATCGTAGATTTGCAATGAAATATTATTTCATCATATCTGCGATAAATTTTACGAAAAAAATTTATTTTGCAATGACTTTTTCGATAAATTTTATTTGTTGCAAAATGAGCAACAAATATTTTTTGTAGCTAAATTTGTTGGAAAATGGCGACGAATCCATTTTTCGTCGCAAAGTTCGTTGCAAAGTTGAGACAAAAATAATTTATCCCTAATTTTCGTCACAAAATTATCATTTTTTTGTAGTGTTAGGACCTATCAGAATTAAATCATGATTCCTCTAATGCTATGACTACTAGTCCGAGATGATACCTAGATAATTTGGTTCTATAGCTCTCCCGCTATCACTAGGCACTCCAGCAATATTACTGGTCTCCTACTCTCTATCACCGAATACCCAATTAAGGACCTCTTCCTAGTAATCAATAACGATTAGTTATCTCTCATGAGAATTCGTTACAGTCTAAGAATCTCCTTAGAAAGTCTGATTAAAAGTTCACCTTCTATCACAAGGCACCTCGGTCATACGATCCTAAGATTTCCATTAAACTATAGTTCACTCTCATCCATATGAAATTAAGCCTTCATAAACATATCATCAAATAGATGCAGGACACAAATCCATATAGCAAAGTATAATCATATCCTTGAAAATGGCAAATAGCAAATCCATTGAATACAATCATCCATTACATCTCAATTCCTCCTACATCCTAGAATCTTGAGATCTACTCCATGACGGAGGAAATACAATGCAAAGAAGAAGAATAGTAGTTCATCTTTCTCCTAGATCTGAAAGAGAAAAAAGGAAAAAGACTTATCAATGTGTGCAATCTTCCTTGAATTGTAATCTTTTCATCGATGGTGGAAAGAATCAGTAGAGTAGTCCTGGATGGATGGATGGATTACTGAATTCCTCTCCGGATAGCGGCTACGGTGTCCTTGATTCACCTCCAAGGGCTCTCCCCCTTTTTAGGATTTTAAGAGATGCTTATATATGCCCCCAGACGCAACATGGTCGTGCCTCATAGCACGGTCCAGAAGCTCGCCTCAAGTCCTCCGTTAGCACATTTGTGCCTAATAGGCACAACTTTAAACTGGTCTCGAACTGGACAATAGGCACAGTCATGCCTCATAGGCACCGCCCAAAGCTGGTTTCAATTTGCAAAATGGGCACGGTCGTGTCTTGTAGGCACGGCTCCAACTGTTGGTGCTTCTATTATGGGGACACGGTCGTGTGGCACGACCCATGGTCTGGTTGGCTCTGGGTTGAATGCACGACAATACTTTGTGGCACGGGCCGGAGCAGCTGATCTTTTATAAGGATGGCACGACTGTGTCTGGTGGATATGGCTGCTAGCTGAGGTTTCATCAAGTAACACGACTTGACAAGGGGGATAAAGCACAATCGTGCCTTGTAGGCACGATCCTGTCTTGCCTTCTATTGTTTTTTTTCATTTTATCTTATTTTGCTTCAAATTCCTTCCTATAAATGCACAAGTACGAGAGCAGACCTCCGAACTAGGAAATAAAGAAAATATGCATAATGCATGAATAAAGGATGTGACAAACACAGAGTATCATCATGAAATACATAAAGATGTATAATAAAAGTAGTAAAAATATATGTATACCCTACGCACATCATACATGTAAACACATGCAATGGACTGGGTCGATCTCAACAAAAGGGAGTGCATCGAGTCCTTCGAAGGGGCTCCTCTCCCAAGAATATGGCTAGGCTGATCTGACCGAGAGGCTATACTTCATGGCCTGTAAACCCAAACAAAGATGTAGCCATAGGTTGATGCCATCTGAATTTGATCGAAGGCTCTTTTGAAGATGATATTTACTGAGCTGCTTGTATCTACAAAGACGCATGTCACATTATAGTTTGTAATGGTGGCATAAATGACTAAAGCATCATCATGAGGAGTTTCTACTCCTCTTAAGTCTTGAGGTCCAAAGCCTATCTGAGGGTCCTCTTCTTCCCCTTGGCTGGTGCTGATGCCACAATTCTTGAGACGTCGGTCATGGGTTTTCCTTGTCCAATTCGAATCTCCCCTAGTTGATCCCCCTGTGATCATATGGATGTCACATCTAGGGAGCATTGTCTTTGTTATCATCTCGTCGAGCCTCACGGTCGGATCTGGTAGGACCTCAGAATCCACCAAGCTATGTTGGTTGAGTTAATCGCCTAAGAGAGTGGTCCCTTCTATGTACATGGGGAGGTGAATGTTGTTGTAGATCCCGAGAGGCTCAGCCGGCTAATGGTCTTCGGGATCAAGAGAGAGGGGGTTGGCTCTCGGGGCATTGCTCGATAGCTCGACGGAGTTCACAAGCATACTGATAGCACTCATGAGTGGCATGACTCCTCGACTGATGGTAAGTACAAAAGTGAGGGAGACATCAGCTAGGTTCTGAGGACCGGGCAGGGGCGGTGTTGACTGCCTGAATGGCTCTATTGCCTATCTTCGGGGCGTTTGGTAGTGTCTTGCCTCAGCTCCTTATAAAGGATAAGACAGTAGCCTTCGATCAGGGCAGATGATGAAAGGGGCGTTGCAGGTGGGCGCCAAGTGGTGGCTCACATCCATGTCCTTCCTACGGGCCGATTGAGCTTCTTTCACATGCACATACTTGATGGCTCGACTTAGCAAAGCATTAAAGTTTTCTAGTGGATTCTTTATGAGTGATCTAAAAAAGTCCCCCTCTAACAACTTTTGTGAGAAAGCACTCACGAGCACCTCAGATGGGGCCAAGGGCACATCTTGGGCTACTTGGTTGAAGCGATACACATATTCTTTTAAAGTTTCCCGAGGCTTCTACTTGTGACAAAGAGATCCATGGGTGTCCTGCGGAATGTCTTGCTTGTGGGGAAATGTTGCAAGAAAGTGATTTTAAAATCTATAAAGTTCTAAATGGAAGCAGCAGGGAGTCGACTAAACCACCAATGGGCTGAGCCGACCAACGTGGTCAGGAAAATATGACACTTGATGTCATCGGTATATTGATGTAGCAAGGTCGCGTTCTCAAATCGTCCAATGTGGTCCTCTGAGTCTGTAACTCTTATATAGTCAGTAAAGTAAAAATGGCGAGGTAGTTTCTCCTCCAAGATATGTTGGGTGAAAGACGTTCTCGCTAGTATTATATTTGAGAGGAATCCTAAGGCAATCATTTTATGATAGTATTATTTATTGAATAAATAGTGATTCACTATTTGAGTGCACATTCTCTATGTATTTGATTGAGTCTTAAACTCATTTACTAAATGTCTATAATATGATTTATAGCATGAGAGAATTTGTGATTGGATCACAACTAGTGAGTATCTCTATATGTGCAATTATAAATATATTGAAATTATCCCTAGTCAATGAATTGATGAGCATGGACGTTATCGATTCTGTTAAAACCAGCACATTTTAAACTTCTTGATTTACCAAGCAACTGGTCTTGCTGGCTGGAAACATTGGATGTTGAGTGTTAAACTTAGATGCTAGTTAAAGGTAGTTCTTGTTGAAGTGACCTGCCATGAGATTTCATATGGTTCTATGCATATAGAGATATGTTAATGAAGATCTTAATATAGCTTAAGTGCGAGTTTTCTTTGACTTGTGGTATTCAAGTCACCTTGGTTATAGAGACTTATACTTTGACATCTTAAGCAAACATCTCTAAGGAAGTGTGAACCCAGGATGATTGGATATAAGTCGAAGTGCCCGAAAGTGTTTGAATAATCCATAGAGGATTCAACACTCCTTGAAAAAGGAGATATATACCCTGCGGCCTCTTGTTAGGATTGTTACTAAAAGTCTTTCGTCAAAATATCACGTGTTAAGAGTATGACACTCTCAGACATATGTGCAAGTAACTTGAATCCACAAGACAAGACAACGAACTTGGGCTAGGTGTGACGTAATCAGCCTAGTGGGGACTGACACATATGGACCATGTTATGAACCAACCGGGTATAAGATAATGAAAGGAATGAGACACATTTCATTATAGCTGCTAAAGGATTTAGTAATTGTTCTAGAATTAATCGTTGATTTTTTTATCAATTGGGGATCATGATGTAGTATTAGATGTCACTCATGATCGTTCTGTAGTTAATGATTAATTATGGATGGTCAACATAATCGGGAATCTATTGGGTCACATGCACTACAAGTTCTCTGAAGGACTTAAAAAGAGTTTGAGAATTAGATTCTCGGATCAAGAGAAATAAAGCCTGGTTGAACTGGACAAAGGACAAAATGATGGAATTCGTTTTATAAAGATGAAATGGATGAAACTGATTTCATTCAAATCGGAGAAAACTCGCATTTAAGTTGCACTGAGATCTTCATTGACATATGTATAGAACTATATGGCCCACGGTAGGTCACTCTAATGAACTATTACCTTTAACTAGCATCCACGTTTAACTCTCAACATCCAATGTCTCCAATCAGTAAGATCGGCTGCTTGGTGAACTAAGGTGTATAACATGTGTTAGTTTCAACACAATTGATGACGTTCGTGCTCATCAATTCCTCAACTAAGGATACTTTTAATACATGCATAATTACACATATAGAGAGCTCATTAGTTGTTGGAACTTGGAGGTGGCTAGAGGGGGGTGAATAGCCTTCTTTTCGAAATCGAGAGTTTTTCTCCTACAAATTTGTTAGTGCACAGCGGAAACAATACAAACAAAACGAAAAACAAGAAGACACAACAATATACGAGGTTCGGGGATAACTTGCCCCTACTCCTCGGCGTGTCCGTAAGGTGGACGAAGCCTTGATCTTCGGTAGATCAGACCCCGGATGAAACCGGCTAATAACAATTTCCTCCTTCTCGGTGGAGTTACCTCTCCACAATCAATCTCAAAGATAACAATAAGCACAGAGATTATAGAAGGAAATGAAACTGAGGCTACCACAATACAAACTTACAGCACAAGCCTCACATCAAACAAATGAAAACCTCAAACTTCCCGAGAGCAAGGTCCTCCTTGCACCACCTCGGGCAGAAGAGCTTCAATGAAGCGCACAGTGAAGCAGAGAGCACGAGAACAGGAGCAAAGAGCAGAGAAGCAGAGCACTTCAGCTAGGGTTTCAATATCAACGTTAACCCTCTTCTTCTTCTTCCTCTTGCTTTTAAGCAGCTTCCATCAACGGGCCAATGGCTCTGAGTTCACTGCAGGATCTCCATCTGTCACCTGATCATCCTCTGCAGCTCAGACCTCCGCCTTTGCCTGAAAGCACAAATAAGCCAACCTCTCGACAATCCTGCACCAAGCTAAAGCAAAACTCTTGACCTTTCCTTTTCTTCATCAAATTCAAATTCAAACTGCAACCTGCAACTTCATCAGATGATTAGCGAAGCAAAGCAGCAAAGTAATCGAAGTACAGCAGTAACGAAAGAATAAAGTATAATCGATCAAGTCAATCGATTAAAGACGTAGTCCGTTTCTCATCCACGCGTGTAATCGATCGACTGATCGATTACACATACCCTTAATCGATCGGCCGATCGATTAAGGGCACGGTAATCGATCAGCCGATCGATTACCGCTCGTAACTGCCATTCCCATTAAACCTTGTGATCGATTACCCGATCGATTAAACCTGTGGGATTTCCGAATTCACATTAATCGATCACCTGATCGATTACCTTTGAATTCTGTGGGATTTCTGAAAAGTCACAGAAGGTTCAGTAATCGATCACCTGATCGATTAACACTTTGACTTCGATAACAGAAGGTTCTGTAATCGATCAGATGATCGATTAAAACACTCAGCCTTGGTTTAATCGATTCACTGATCGATTAAAACAGGCTTAACTCGATCAGATCGACTTGAGTCTCACCCAAGCCAATCGCGCTGGATCTCGTAATCACGAACAGGCTACCAAGCCTCCTCTGATGTTGATCCGGTCTGAGGATGATTATCAAATCTCCTCGGACCATAGTCCGGTACAGAGAACGAGCTACCGAGCCCTCTCTGACCTAATCCGGAGAACGAGCTACCGAGCCCTCTCCAACTTATCCGGTCCAGAGAACGAGCTACCGAGCCCTCTCTGACCTAATCCGGAGAACGAGCTACCGAGCCCTCTCCAATTCTATCCGGTCCAGAGAACGAGCTACCGAGCCCTCTCTGACCTAATCCGGAGAACGAGCTACCGAGCCCTCTCCAATCCTATCCGGTCCAGAGAACGAGCTACCGAGCCCTCTCTGACCTAATCCGGAGAACGAGCTACCGAGCCCTCTCCAATCTAATCCTCGAATCGATCTAATCCTCTAATCGATCAATGAATATCAACTTAAATCGTTGTCAACATCAAAACAACAATCAGGACAAAACTGCATCAACAATCTCCCCCTTTTTGTTGTTTGACAACACGATTTAAGTTTAGATCAGAATTCTTAAGTTAATTAAGAATCAAGTCCTCCCCCTACAACAAATGTCAATAAAGGGATCATCAGATCCTCCCCCTACATCAAATCTTATCTCAAATTCAGGAAATCCTCCCCCTACATCAAATCACCTTGTTAATCCTAAACTTCCTTCAGTCTATTCTAAACTTAAGTCTATCCTCTCCCCCTTTGTCAAACACCGAAAAGGATGTAGACAGACCAACACGTATAACTCCCCCTAAACTCAATTGTCCCCTCCTTCGAACGTACGACCATAGGAAGTCATAGAGAGAAATGAAATGCTGAAAGATAAACAATAAGCAGAAAATGTAGCATAAACTAAAGGAATGAGATAACATAAATAAACACATGATAACACATAGAGTCTCAAACAGCAAGTCAAAATATCAGTGTCATGGTAGAGCAAGTCTATCAGCAAAACAACAAAACAACAAGTCAATCACCCATGTGCGTTAACATGAAAAGACATCTCGCCAGTCGTGGGATCGACCATCTCATCCCTGAGAACAACATCCGGATCAGAAAGAACACCAGTAGGATCAGCAGTGGAAGGAGCAGCATCTGGTGGAGCGCTGGAGGAAGGCTGTGGAGGTGGGTGACCGAGCATCCAAGCCTGCATCATGTCGTATAGGCCGGTCACCTGGCCTCGCATCTCGGTGAACTGGCCTCGCATCTCGGTGAAACCAGCGTCCACCCTCGACTCAAACCTCAAGAATCCAGAGTCCATGCGGACCCCAAGCTCAGTGAATCGGGCATCCAGCGCTGCTATCTGTGCCTGATAGTCCGGCTCCGCCATATAATCAGGATCCTCCTCCTCCTCAGCAGCCTCGGCCTCCTCGGCAGCAGCCTCCCCCTCGGCAGCAGGCTCCTCCTCGATGTCCATCGCCCCAGGTGCTGCAGCCGGCAAGGTACCTGGAGCACGCCCATCCGCCCATCTAACCCCACCGTACTCTAAAACAATCTTGGACTTCGAGAAAGCCCGAGGTCCAAGTCTAGAGTACTTCTTTGACAGCTTCTCGATTTTACCCCTAGAGACATCGATGCCCAAAGACTCTAACCAACCTGTGAGGATATGACCAAAGGGCATGTGGACTTTTCCATGGACTGAAGAACTGTGGTGGAGGATGGAAGCAGTAATATGAGCGACAATATCAATATCAAGGCGATGAAGCAGAGCGTACATCAGAAACAACTGGGGAGGTCGAACCAGGGCCAGGGCTCGAGAGGTGATGGGCAATAGACAGTTGACTACTATCTTGAACAAGACGTAGTCAACCGCTGTCATCCGGAGAGCCCGAAAAGCAGTAATAGTACTGTCCGGTCCATCTGGACGAGGACGATGTAAGAGCTCCTGGTGCATCAGGTCAATGGTAATCTGGTCAAATGGTGGTGGAAGGATCTCAGGTAGAGTAGGATAGCAAATGAAAGTGGACGGGGAAGGTCTACAACCAAGATATTCACCCAAGATCCGATTGTCAAAATCAATGTTGGTCTTGGCTACGCGGGATTTATAGTGAATACCGTCAGCAGTATGGAGGTTATTATAGAATTCAGCAACACGATCAACATTGACCGCCCGCTCACAGTAGACAATAGCCTCCAATTGGTAGTATTCAATGATATGTTGGATTGATAAACAGTGGTGTAACAAGAAGTCTCGATCCACAGATCGTGGAGGAATCAATTGAAAAGAGGTATTGGCAAAATTCATTTGAAGGGCAGCATTGGGAAATCTACTGTCAGTAGGGGGTTGGGGTCTAGATGATGATCTAGGAGGAGACAACTGTGAAGGACCCTCACCCGAGGGATTTTTTTGATTGCTTTTCTTCTTAGGGCTACACGAAAACAGACACATACCCAACAATGGCAAAGATGGGCAAGAATACGGTCACGGACAACACAATGGATGGACAAAACCCAAACCAAAACCCAAACAAGAAAACACAAAAACAACCAAAAGATCATGATCAGTTGAATAAGCAAAATATGAACAGCATAAAAAACCTAGAAATTAACCAAAAGCAAAATAAAAGAGAAGGTTGGAAGCTTACTTTGGTGCCATTAAACGGAAGGTGATGAGAGGAACAAGAGGAACGAAGGTGAACACAACCGAGGAGAGAGTCGCCAAGGGGAAGAAGTCGCCGCGCAGAGCAAACGAGAAGAAGAAAGAGAACGGAAGGGTTTTGAGGAGTCGGCGAAGGGAAAAAAAAAGGGGGTTTAGGGTTTAAAAACGGTGGGTGAATCGATTACCTACCGCATTAAAGATAATCGATTCGATTAATCGATCAACGGATCGATTAAGGACCATTCTGATCGCGGTACCCAACTCGTAATCGATCAGATGATCGATTACGGTTGCTTCTGTGAATCGGGATTACGATGGGTAATCGATCGACCGATCGATTACCATAACCTTAATCGATCAGCCGATCGATTAAAGTTGGGTTTTGTTCGCGTCTTTTAATCGATCGGACGATCGATTACACATGAGTGTAATCGATCAGACTGATCGATTACCAACCTTCTGTTCGAACTCGATGGTAATCGATCACTTGATCGATTACGATTTCTGAAACTCGAATTTCAGTTTCTGAAACTTTCAGAAACTCAGAATCCAACCCGTATACCAAAATCAATAAATAGAATTATCCCTAAACCTAAATACCAACTGTAAACTCATGTCAAAACAAAACAGACCTAATACTCAAAATAAATTCAACTCAAATGAAATGACCCATTTTGTGAAACAGAATATCAAACTTCTGAAATTAGTTTTGAATTTTCTGATAACAATCAGACTGATAACCAAAAATCCATCCTACTCATCTAAAACCTTTAAACACATTCTATGACACATTTCATTGTATCAAATTTAGTTTTGTGCCAAATTTATGATTGTGCCAAGTTTATGCCAATTTTCGGAAACTATCAAATAAACTCTGAAACTATAAGTTTCAGAAACTCCTAAAATCTTATCGAAACCTGAGATTTGTTCTCAAATCAAATCCACAAATGGTTCAAATTGAGACTCCGGATTTGATTGCCTGGTAAGTCAAATTCAAAGTTGGTTTCAAAAGGATCAAAGTTCCTTAAACAAGATTTCAGAAACTGTTTTAATAAAAACAAATTTTCAGTTTCTGAAATTGACTTTCTCCATACTGTATAGTTTGATGTTCAAAGTCCAAACTCAAACACTCTACTCCATTTCAACAACAATGCCTAAGACAAATCAAATCTCACATTCCAAGAAATTTACTCCATAGTCAATATTGAAACTATCTTGGTGTGCCAAATCAAAAGAAACTTTCTCAAATCCAGAATTTAAATTGATTCAACTAGAAATCTCTCAAATATGAATCCTCCAATTTGATTGAACAAATTGATTCATGTTAGACTCCTTTTGACCCTTTCCTATGGTCCAATTAAGTTTTCCTAAGACATACTTAATCATAAGTCCTAATTTGCCAATTGTGCCAATTGTGCCAAAACAATTACTCTTGTGTGCCAAACAAGCAATGGAAGACTCAAACACAATAGACAAAACACAAACATCAGTCAAAGTATTCAATCAATTTATCAAAATCACCAAAGGATTCCAGCCAAGTTTCCTTGACCGGAATGTACAAGTATGATTTAGAAACCAAATGCACATCAATTATACATTGGTATTCCCCATACTTGATTGATATATCGTCAACCTCATTATTCAAGGGATGCATGATACATTTTGAATAATTTGGTTGATCCTAACATCTCACCCCATGTCTAGCAATACAAAAATATTTTGTTGAACCTTATAGTTTGTGTGAGATGTTCCCAAGTTACCCAAACAATTTAAATGATCATGAAGGGTTTTTAATTTAAAAAAAACCTATGGTGCGGTGCACATTCCCAACTCCCTTCTTAAGAAGCTAAATTCATTTTCGGGGAGTGGTTTAGTGAAAATATCTGCTAGGTTTGACTTTGACTCAACATGTGAGAGTACAATATCGCCCCTAGCAACATGATCTCTAATAAAGTGATGTCTCACTTCAATGTGTTTGGTCCTTGAATGATGGACTGGATTTTTTGTAAGGTTGATGGTGCTTATGTTGTCACACAACACTTGCACACCCTTATAAGAAAATCCATAGTCCTCTAAGGTATGCATCATCCACAACAATTGCGATATACTCTCTCCCATGGCAATATACTCCGCTTCGGTCGTGGAGAGAGCAACACAATGTTGCTTCCGACTCGACCAACTAACTAAGGATGATCCTAAAAATTGACAACCCCCACTTGTGCTCTTCCGATCCAATTTGCATCCAGCATAATCGGAATCGGTATAGCCTATCAAATCAAATGACTCGGTACGGGGGTACCAAAGACCAACCTTAATGGTGCCCTTAAGATATCTCAAAATTCTCTTAACCGCAATCAAATGAGATTCTTTGGCACACACTTGATAACGAGCGCACATACCCACAGCAAATAAAATATCAGGTCGGCTAGCTGTGAGGTATAGCAAACTCCCTATCATGCTCCGATATTGAGTTAAATCTACCGGTTTTCCACTCTCATCATTATCCAAACGAGTGCTGGTTGACATAGGAGTGGTCACCTCTTTCGAATCATTCATTTTGAATTTATTGAGCATCTCTCGGGTATATTTTGATTGATGCACATAAATTCCTTCCTTTGTTTGTTTGATTTCGAGTCCAAGGAAGAAAGTCAACTCTCCCACTAGACTCATCTCAAACTCACTCTCCATGTGCCCAATAAATTCATTCAAATAGCCCTTATTGTTGGACCCACAAATTATGTCATCGACATAAACTTGTGCTACAAAAATGTTTTCACCATCTCTCCGTAGAAATAGTGTAGGGTCTATTTGTCCTCTCACAAACCCTTTTTCTAACAAAAATGTTGACAACCGCTCATACCAAGCACGAGGTGCTTGTTTTAGCCCATACAAGGCCTTCTTTAGCTTAAACACGTGGTTTGGAAATTCAGGATTTTCAAACCCCGGTGGTTGTTCAACATAAACCTCTTCCTTAATGAAACCATTTAAGAAAGGCTGATTTCACATCCATTTGATAGAGTTTGAAACCTCTATGTGCTGCAAATGCAAGCATCAAACGAATGGACTCTAATCGTGCCACGGGAGCATAAGTCTCATCGTAATCAAGGCCTTCAACTTGACTATAGCCCTTGGCTACTAAGCGTGCCTTGTTTCTTACGATTTCTCCCTTATGGTTCAATTTATTTTTGAAGACCCATTTTGTTCCAATAATGGTGGTCTTCTTGGGTCTAGGAACCAAATCCCAAACTTGACTTCTCTCGAATTGACCTAACTCATCTTGCATTGCTATGATCCAATCGGGATCATGTAATGCATCGTCAACTACTCTAGGCTCAATTTCGGAGATCAAGGCGACCTCATTAGCCTCATTCCTAAAGAATGATCTAGTTCTAACCCCATGATGGATATCTCCAACAATTTGGTCTTGGGGATGACTAGAGGCTACCCTAGATTGTCTTGGTGTTGGAGGAGCTTCTTGGATAGGCTCACTAGGCACAAGTTCAGACTGAGGATCAGGCTGAGGTCCTTGTAACCTAGGCTCACCATCATCAGAGTCAAGCTCAACATTTTCAACACTTGGACCTTCATCTAATCCTAGTCTTCTGAGTTCAAATTGAACTCCTTCTACACCTACTGATTGGTCAATTGATTTCGGTATTTCTTCAAAAACCACATCAGAAGACTCCTCAACAAGTTTTGACTTCTTGTTGTAGACTCGATACGCTTTACTGACGAGGGAGTACCCAACTAGTATCCCTTCATCAGCTTTTGCCGTGAATTTTCCTAGATGATCCTTGGTATTTAGGATGAACACCTTACACCCAAACACCCGAAGATGTTTAACTGTAGGTGGTCTTCCATACCAAAGTTCATATGGGGTCTTTTCTAGATATTTACGAATAAGGACTCGATTTTGCACATAGCAAGCTGTATTCACAGCTTCAGCCCATAAGTATCCCGGTAGGGAGTACTCATTAAGCATGCTTCGTGCAGCCTCTTGTAAGACACGGTTCTTCCTCTCTACAACACCATTTTGCTGTGGTGTTCTAGGAGTGGAGAACTCATGCCTATATCCCTTTTCTTGACAAAACTCTATAAACCTATGATTTTGAAATTCACCTCCATGATCACTCCTAATTGTTTTAATTGTTGTTGATTTTTCATTTTCAGTTCTTCTACAAAAAGAAATAAAAATGTCTATGGTTTGATCCTTATGTTTTAGAAAATATGTCCAGGTATACCTAGTATAATCATCAACAATCACAAAACAATACCTACTTCCATTCAAAGAAATTAAAGTACTACAATCAAACAAATCCATGTGTAGTAAATCAAGAGGGGTAGAGGTACTCACAGCGCTTTTACCTTTATGAACCGCTTTTGTTTGCTTACCCATTTGACATGCATCACAAAGTTTATCTTTTTCATACTTGATGTTTGGTAAATCTCGCACAAGTCCCTTTGTGGCCAATTTTTGAATATTCTTCATGTTCACATGGGCCAACCTCCTATGCCAAAGTTGTGACTCTTCTTCTCGTGACATGAAACACTTAACAACACCATTAGTAGCACTTTTAAATGATATTTGATAAATGTTATCTACTCTTGTGCCTACTAGTACCGTGTCAAGTGTGTCATTGTGTCTAACTAGACACTGACTTGGATGAAACTCAATTGTGTAACCCGCATCACACAATTGGCTGACACTTAGGAGATTAAATGTCATCCCCTTGACTAGAAGGACATTCTTGATTTTGAGACATTCGGATATTTGAATGTCACCTATTCCTATGACCTTAAGGCTACCATTGTTACCAAATGAAACATTACCTCTACTTTTCTTTTGTAGGGTTGTAAAAAGTAATTTGTCACCGGTCATGTGTTTGGAGCACCCACTATCAACAAACCATGTTGATAGACGCTCCCCCTCAACCATAGCCTACATAACACGAAAAATAGATGATTTAGGTACCCAAACCTTGGGACCCAATGCATCAACAATGAGTGACTTAGGCACCCATGCCTTGGTCACTTTCTTCTTAATTCCATTAACCCTAGAAGCATGTGATGATGATGAAAAGCTAGTTCTAGACATTAATGAAATAAAACTAGACTCCTTAGGTTGATATCCTATGCCGGCCTTGTTGTAAACGGCTCTTTGGGCATTAAGGATCATGTCCAAAGTTTTAGAGCTAGTTGAAAATTTCCCAAGAAGACTCTTGAGTTTTTCAACTTCACTCTTTAGAGCCTTGTTTTCATCCTCAAGTAATTCTACATGTAAATCATCAATTTCATCAATTTCATTAACCTTAGAATTTTTTCAAATGTTCTACTTCCATTTCTAAATTCTTAACTTTAGTCTTAGATTTTTTAAGCATAGTAGAAAGACATGCAATAGTTTTATAACATTTTTCTAAATGGGGAGAAGTTACCTCTTCATCATCCGAAGATGATGAAGCCGCGGTTGAGCTTGAAACGTCCGAGCTTTCCGAATCGGATTGTTCAATTGCCATGAGAGCCACGTTCCTTGTGCTCTTTTCTTCCTTCTCCTCCTCCGATGAGCTTGATGAAGTTTCATCCCATGTTGCCTTTAATGCCTTCTTCTTCTTGGCTTTCTCCTCCTTCTTCTTGAGTTTGGGACATTCACTTCGGTAATGTCCCTTCTTCTTACACTCATAACAAGTTACGTTATATTATCAATATCATTTTCATTAGATTTAATTTTACCTTTACCCTTGTAACCCTTGTATCGTCGACTCTTCCTCATCATCCGTCTTACGAAGTTCGCCATCTCACTCGATGATGAGGAGTCGCTCTCGTCTTCGGATTCGGAGGATGACGAGACCTCCTTCTTCTTCTCCTTCTTCTTCTTCTTGGCATCCTTGCTCTTTTCTCCTGCAACAAGAGCTATACCCTTCTCTTTTTGACCCTTGTTAGCAAGCTCATGCAATTCCATTTCACAAAAGAACTCATCTAATTTAACAATTGAAAGGTCCTTGGATACCTTGTAGGCATCCACCATGGATGACCACAAGGCATTCCTTGGAAATGATTTTAGGACGTACCTCACGAGATCACGGTTCTCTACCCTTTCGTCGACGGTGTGCAATCCATTGAGGATCTCCTTGAAGCGTCCATGGAGCTCACTTACCGTTTCATTCTCCTTCATGGTGAGATTTTGGAGTTGGTTGAGGAAGAGATCCCTCTTCGCGATCCGGGAATCTCGGGTTCCTTCGTGAAGCTCGATGAGCTTGTTCCATAGGTCCTTTGCGCTTGTGAACGGACCAACCTTGATGAGTTGATCCTTGTTGATCCCGCATTGAAGTGTCACCACCGCCTTCGCATCGGCTTGTCCCTTGCGCGTTTGTTCCGCGGACCACCTAGATGAATCAAGTTCCTTACCTTCTTCGTCCCTTGGTGGTGTGAAACCTTCCTTGACCGCGAACCACATCGTGATGTCCGTCTTGAGGTAGTACTCCATCCGGCTCCTCCAATATTGGAAATCGGCTCCGTCGAAGAAGGGTGGTCGGTTTGTGCTGAAAGCCTTCCTTCATTGCCATCTCCTTAACTCTTTAGGGTTGGAATCCTTTGCAAAGAGCCCAAGCTCTGATACCACTTGTTGGAACTTGTAGATGGCTAGAGGGGGGTGAATAGCCTTCTTTTCGAAATCTTGAACGATTTCTCCTACAAATTTGTTAGTGCACAGCGGAAACAATAGCAAACAAAACAAAAAAAAGAGACAGACACAACAATATACGAGGTTCGGGGATAACTTGCCCCTACTCCTCGGCGTGTCCGTAAGGTGGACGAAACCTTGATCTTCGGTAGATCAGACCCCGGATGAAACCGGCTAATAAATTTCCTCCTTCTCGGTGGAGTTACCTCTCCACAACCAATCTCAAGGATAAAATAAGCACAGAGATTATAGAAGGAAATGAAACTGAGGCTACACAATACAAACTTACAGCACAAGCCTCACAATCTTGCTTCAATCAAATGAGAACCTCAAACTCCCCGAGAGCAAGCACACCTCGTTGCACCACCTCGGCAGAAGAGCTTCAATGAACAGCAAGCAGGAAGCACAAGCAAAAACAGAACACAGCAAGCATCGCAAGCACAAGCAGACAGCACGTTAGCTAGGGTTTCAGAATCACAACGTTAACCCTCTTCTTCTTCTTCTCTTGCTTTTAAACAGCTTCCATCAACGGGCGATCAACGGCTCTGAGTTCACTGCAGGATCATCACTGATCATCCTCTGCAGCTCAGACGTCCATTCTTTGCCTGAAAGCAAATAAGCCAACTTCGACAATCCTGCACCAGCTAAAGCAAGCTCTTGACCTTTCCTCCTTCCTCATTCAAACGCCAAATGCCAACCTGCAACTTCATCAGAGATTAGCGAAGCAAAGCAGCAAAGAAATCGAAGTACAGCAGTAACAGAAGTAGAATAAAGTATAATCGATCAAGTCATCGATCAAAGAGTCGTAGTCCGTTTCTCAGTAACGTGGGTAATCGATCGACTGATCGATTACACATACCTTAATCGATCGGCCGATCGATTAAGGCACGGTAATCGATCAGCCGATCGATTACCGCGCGTAAATGCCATTTCCCATTAAACCTTGTGATCGATTACCCAATCGATTAAACCTTTGAATCTGTGGGATTTCGGAATTCACAGAATGGTTCCTTAATCGATCACCTGATCGATTAAATTGAATCTGTTCAATTCCGAAAAGTCACAGAAGGTTCAGTAATCGATCACCTGATCGATTAACACTTTGACTTCGATAACAGTAGGTTCAGTAATCGATCATCTGGTCGATTAAACACACTCCTCTTGGTTAATCGACTCACTGATCGATTAAAAACTTAGACTTTAAATCCTAAGTCAAAGCACAAGTAGGTTAGCTTGGGTCTAACCCATGCCAACCCGCTTGATCACACAATCAGAGAATACGCTTCCAAGCTTCCTCCGATCGTAATCCCGGTCCTGAGGTAGATTAACGAATCTCCTCTGACCATATCCGGTACAGAGAACGAGCTACCGAGCCCTCTCTGACCTAGTCCGGAGAACGAGCTACCGAGCCCTCTCCGACTTCCTATCCGGTCCAGAGAACGAGCTACCGAGCCCTCTCTGACCTAATCCGGAGAACGAGCTACCGAGCCCTCTCCGACTTCTATCCGGTCCAGAGAACGAGCTACCGAGCCCTCTCTGACCTAATCCGGAGAACGAGCTACCGAGCCCTCTCCAACTCCTATCCGGTCCAGAGAACCGGTCCAGAGAACGAGCTACCGAGCCCTCTCCTACCTAATCCTCGAGCTACCGAGCCCTCTCCGAACTCAATTCTTAGCGATCAATGAACTTAAATCGTTGTCAACATCAAAACAACAATCAGGACAAAACTGCATCAACACAAGAGTCTAGTCCATGGGCTTAAGCTTTTGAGACTCTACAACTTAAGGTAATTCTTTTTTAATTGTTTCTAATCATGATTGAGAATGATCTAGGGGGTACAATCTTAGTTTATTTTGTTGACTTGAGCGAGACACACAAGGGTAAGTGTGGAGGAATTTGATGAGTTAAGGTTGTATGCATTTTAATCGATTCATTTTTTGAGTTCTTGCATGAAAATAAATTGTGTAATGAATCGATTTGATCGTATTTGTGCTATATTATATAATTTGAGGCATGATTATGATTTTCATGATTTAATGGTGAATTTTACATTAATTGAGTTTAATTAATTGTAGGGCTCAAATTGAATCAAGATCGAGCTCAACCGCGATCGAATCGAGCCAAGTTTGCCCAAATCGATCAAGCCACATTTAGGACATGACCTAACTCAAGCCCGATCAAGATTTATCATTTTTTACAAACCCTAGGCTTCCCTAAAACCCCAGATCAAGCTCTCTCTCATCAGATGCAAATTAGACGGCTCAGATATGTTGATTAATTGCCTGGATAAAAACCCGAGAGAAATGAGTGAACAGTGGTTGTGCCACTGTTCATCTTCCCAACCGCGACACTCTGCTGAGGCGCGTACCTCACAACGAGCCCCCTTCCTCCCAAACCACTTACATTGCAATCCTTGATCCTTGAGAAGTCCAAATCCGGTCAATTGGGTGAAATTCGGCAGCTAGATTTGGCACGATGGCGAGGGTTTCACCAGCAGCCAACTTTCCTATTTCTGCTTGTTCCGGCCATCCACAGCACAATCCGAAGCCGCGGTCCTTTGAGGGGTCCTTTGAGGATCGTGGAGCATCACGGAATCATCAACAAATCAATCAGAGCAAGAAGAAGCCACGTAATCCAGTTTTGCCAACTGAACTTATCTGCACAACACTCTGTTTTTGTTGGAGAGGGTTTCTTTGGCAATTCGGGCTGCTGGCAGTGAGCAAACCACACAGCGACCATTTTCTAGATTCCAGAGGAGTTATTGAAGCTACATTGTGATTCAACAGCTTGATAGACACCAAGTTGAGGAGAAGCAATGGAAAAGAGAAGGGTTGGATAAGTTTACCTGTTTTTGAAACTTCATTCTGATTTTTGTTTACTTTTGCTGTAATTCATTTCTGAATGTTTGTTTTGATCAAATTTCTATCTACAACTCTTGAATTACTATTATTTGGTTAATCCTTTAGCTGTTATTGTTGATTGATTTGTTTAGACGTTTTGTGAGCTTTGTTTTAAAACCTCCTGAACCTGCATTTCAACACACTGTGCAGTATCATTTGATACTGTTCAATATCAGTTTGTTAGGGTTTTACAGCTTAAGCATTGGTGTTGATGTTAGTTCAGTGAATTTGGTTAGCTAATTGTTTTATAGTTGTTTTAGCTTTGTTACAAACTTTCTTAAAATCTGAAATCACTGTTCCGTGCCACTACAATTCACTGTTCCGTATCAAGGAGAATGTAGGTCTCAGATTTTAAGTTTGTGGGTTAAGCTTTTATTGTTTGTGTTGGTGAATTGTAGTGATTAGTTAGATTACATATTTGTTTGATCTTTACAAGCTAGATTAGTTTCTTTAAACTCAATTTCTTGTCTTAGTATAGCTTTTCAATTTCCTAATTTCTTGCATTGCATTTCTAAGTTAGGGATAAGTCGGTTTTACTTGCAAGTGTCATTAATTCATTCCTGTTTTAATTTCTTTCATTTACATTTTAATTTGAAAACACCAAAACCCCATTTACATTTGAAAAATCCAAAAAGAACGACACGCGAGCTCGACTTAAACAATTTTCTATTAGCCCTTGAAAAAATACGACTCGAGGTCCCTATATTATATTTGTTTGTATTCTTCATGGATTTTCGATAATTAAATCAATTTGCAACCTTAATCATGACACATCAAATCTAGGGTTATCAATGACCATAGATTATGATGAGTGATTTTGATTGAACATTTGTTCATCTATTAAAAAACTTTTTTGTTTCAAATAGCTAAATACCGAAGATATATGAACCTTGTATGTTTAGATTTCCTTTGAATACTTGTCATTGATGAGATTAGGAGAATTAAATGATTAACAATGACTTCCAAGAATACTTGTCAATGATGAGAATAGGAGAATTAAATCATTAACAATGACTTCCAAGAATACATGTCAATGATGAGAATAGGAGAATTAAATGATTGACAATGACTTCCAAGTGTCTAAAAGCTCTTGAAGAATTTTTATATAGTTTTAGCCCTGCTATTCACTTATTTAACACATCTCCTCAACTAAACACTTGTCCAATCAATTGACCTATCAAATATTGATGCTATTGGACTCAAATGGTTATATTTAAGAGTGAACATTCAGTTAAAATTGAACCGATCAAATTAAATTTATTATAATCTAATTAATTAATATTTTTATTAATCGAATTGATAATTTTTATTATTAAAATAAAAAATTGAACCAATACAAAATTGATTAATTTAGTTGATAATTAAATTAATATTTAAAAAATATTAAAACTTTTTAATAAACCACATGTAGCTATGAAGGTAGACTAGGAAAGGGGATGAATTAATGCTCGACTAATTTTAAAAATGTGCTAATGGTAAAGAAGGTGGTAGCTAGTCCTTATGGGCATTTGGTTGGAGGTTATTATTAATAATGTTGATTATCTGTCTAAAATTATTAATGATAATCTTATTTGGTTCAAGTTATGATCGATTCCCAAGTAATACAATATTGACGCCACATCAGTAAATGAGTTATAACCTAAGAATGTGATTACCTTAGCAGCTTAAGATTTTCTACAATTTCGGAGGTTAACGAAAATTTTTTCATGATTACCGTTCGATTTTAAAACTCAGATAATTGAAATATATTATGAAATCTAATTAAAATCAAGTTAATTAATTTAATAAATTTTAATTTAAAATTTTATAAACTTTAAAAAAGATAATTTATTTTAAATTTTAAAAAATAAAATTAACGAATTATATTTATTAATTTAATGAATTATTTTATTAAAATAATTATTTTAATAAATTATTTTATTAAAATATATATAAATTTATGTTAAATTTTAAAAAATAAAATTAATAAATGATGTTTATTAATTTAATAAATTATTTTATTAAAATAATTATTTTAATGAATTATTTTATTAAAATAAAATTAATGAATTATATTTATTAATTTAATAAATTATTTTAACAAATATTTTTTTAATTATATTTTAATGAATTATATTTATTAAAATAATTATTTTATTAAAATAATTATTTTAATAAATTATTTTTTTATAAAATATATATATATATATATGTATTTTAAATTAAAAAAATAAAATTAATGAATTATATTATTAATTTAATAAATTATTTTATTAAAATAATTATTTTAATAAATTATTTTATTAAAAAATATATAAATTTATGTTAAATTTTAAAAAATAAAATTAATAAATGTTGTTTATTAATTTAATAAATTATTTTATTAAAAAAATTATTTTAATGATTATTTTAATAAATTATTTTATTAAAATAATTATTTTATTAAAATAATTTTTTTAATGAATTATTTATTTAAATATATAAATTTATTTTATATTAAAAAAATAAAATTAATGAATTATATTTATTAATTTAATAATTATTTTATTAAAATAATTATTTTAATTAATTATTTTATTAAAAAATATATAAATTTATGTTAAATTTTAAAAAATAAAATTAATAAATGATGTTTATTAATTTTAATAAATTATTTTATTAAAATAATTATTTTATTAAAATAAAATTATTTATTAATTTAATAAGTTATTTTATTAAAATAAAATTAATAAATTATATTTATTAATTTAATAAATTATCTTATTAAAATAATTATTTTAATAGATTATTATTTTAAATATATATAAATTTATTTTAAATTTTAAAAAATAAAATTAATAAATTATATTTATTAATTTAATAAATTATCTTATTAAAATAATTATTTTAATAAATTATTTTATTAAAAATATATAAATTTATTTTAAATTTTAAAAATTTTAAATAAATTATATTTTTTGATATATTATTAATTTATTATCATCATTAATATTATTAATTTAATTTAATAAAGATAATATAATAAATATTAAATTGATTATGTTTTATTCACTTCAAATAAATAAGTTGAATCAAATAATATTAAATTATATTTTATATCTCATAACTTTAATTATATGATTATCTGATAATTACATAATTAAGATTATATACGATAATTTGAACCAAAAGCACCATAAATGATAAAGAAATCAGGGGTGCTTTTGTAATAAACCACAAGTTCAGCCTCTTTGGACAAAAGGGACGTGCTTCATTCTGTTTGATTTTTTATTTCTAGAAAGAGCACCATAAATGATATGCAATATGAAAAAATGCAGTATGAAATCAACATGACACACTATATGCAATAAGTTTCACATCCATGCAGTGGAACCCATAACTATGCAAAGTATGTCATATTAGTTTCATGTTGTATTTTTTATCCTCTATATCATTTCTCTTCTAGAAAATGGTTATTCCATAGAAAAATAAAAGAGAAAAAGAACAAAGCGGGCCCGTGGATGGGCCGGCCATTACTGGACCCGGGCCCGTTGGATGGCGATACGAGAGCGTCAAATTGTTATGCCAGATAACATTTCTGCGAGCTGCCTGAACCCTAAACCCTCAGATATCATCCTCTCTCTCTCTCTCTCTCTGGTCGCCATGGCAGTCGCCGCCTTAGTTCGCAGCCAGCTCCGGCGCCAACTGCACCTTCGCGCCTTCTCCTCTTCTTCGGCGTCGTCCATCCTCAACCCTTCCGATCCTTCCGCCGTGCTCACCAGCAAACAGAAGTCTCGCGCCGCCCTCCGCCTCCTCAAGTCCGAAACTAATCCCTCGCGCATAGTGGATATCTGCCGTGCTGCGTCGCTCTGTCCCTCTGCTTCCCACCTCGACCGCCTCGCTCTCTCCGACGCCATCTCCGCCCTCGCCAAGTCCCAGTCCTTTACCGAAGTGCACTCGATCCTTGACTCCCTCCCTCCCGCCTCCCTCCCCCACGCCATTGTACTCTTTGGCCAAGCTGGCTTGCACGACGACGCCATCCGCGCTTTCGAGAAATCTCCCTCCGTCCGGACCCTGAACGCCCTACTCTTCGCCTGCATCGTCAGCCGCAGACACGAGGAAGTCAGCCGCATCTTCAGCGACTTCCCAGGCGCCCACGGCATTACCCCTAACATTGAAACCTACAACAATGTCATCAAGGCCTTCTCCGAGTCGGGCACCACCCGTTCATTCTATTCGGTACTTGACCAGATGTGCACTGCCGGCGTCAAGCCCGACACGACCACTTTCTGCAATGCCCTTGATGGTTTCTACAGGGAAAAGCGGTTTGACGAGGTCGATAAAGTGTTGGAGCTCATGAAGAAGCACGACTGTGACCATGGGCTCGGCATCTACAACTTGAGGATCCAGAGCCTCTGCAAGCTAAAGCGCACAAATGAGGCAAAGGAGCTCTTCAAGGAGATGAAAAAAAAGGGACCAAAACCGACTTGGATAACTTATAACCACTTGATATTTGGGTTTTGCAATGAAGGCCAATTGGAGGATGCCAAGAAGCTCTACCAGGAGATGAAGGGAGGAGGTCATGTTCCAATTAGTAAATGCCACTTCACTCTAATACACTTCTTGTGCAGAGGTGGGGATTTTGAGGCTGCGCTGTCTGTCTGCAAGGATTCTATGGCACATAACTGGATCCCAAATTTCTCAACCATGAAGATGCTTGTGAAAGGGCTCATTGGATCCTCAAAGGTGGAGGAGGCAAGGGATATAATGGAAAAGGTGAAAGAAAAGTTCCCAGGGAATGCAGATATGTGGAAAGAAGTGGAAGAGGCATTTCCAAAATAGTCTGAAAAATCATAGCGGTATGCATTGTTGGATTTTGTCTGCACGTTCCTTTTGTAGCCTAGATTGGATTTTATTTGATCAGTTTTTCATGTGTTGTTTGTTCATATACTTTTTGCCTTAGCTGTCATTCTCCTTCTTGATATGTTCTGTGTACTTGGCAATCAATTGAGAGGGGTTTATTACCGTTGAGGCTCCATTTGTTTAGCTCTTATAGATTTTTAATCATGTTGCTGTTTGGTCCATCGTTTATAAAGCCATATGTGATCTTTTAGGTGGAATTTGAAGTGGGCCACTCAACGGTCACATATGGTTTGTGATTTGTAGATTGCATATGTGACTGCATGTGCAGTGAAAAAAATAACTTATGAAGTTCATTTGGACCAATTTAGAGTAAAACAGATTGGTTTTAAGCCCTATGCTACTCTATTTGTTTGCTTATATATAATTTTTGTATTTCGTGTGAATTGCACTGACATATTTTTCTGCACAAGTATGGATCAGAGGTCTCACTAATATACATTATTGTATGTTAGTCATTTTTATCAATGTAAATATTTTTTAAATATGCTAATACTGGACTGGCCACATAACCGTCTTTACATTGTTAAATTTTTTTCTTTAGCAATCATTGACATTTCCTAAGGAACAAGAGTTCTGTCACCTTTTAGATCTGCATTTTTACATCTGGTTGCTTTTTTCCTTGTTTGCTTTTTTAACCTTGAATTTAATTAATGTCTATTTTGCCGGAGTTTGTGATGATTGAAAGAAATGTATTTTATGCCCGACTTCACAAATCATTTTACCATTATTTTATGGCCATAACATTCCATCAATTGACAAGTTGAATTGCTCAAGTATGACAAATTTGCAAGACAAGTCTCCAATACTAGACGTATAATACAAATACAGTATAATGATATTAGTGCCACTGTTTCTTAACAGATATATCTTTTACCAGGTTTCTCTTTATCGCTTTCTAGTTTCTATTGCTTTAGCAGAGACATTACCTGCATAAAGTTGATTGGTTTTGCTATGTCATGATTAATTAGCTGTCATTTTGGAACCTCTTTACCTTATTTGTTATCCTGATTCAAAGTGGTCAATCGGTAAGTCATGTATGGCATAACATGATTAGTGCCCTTTAATGTATAATAGCCAACAGAGTTTTTTTGCTTTCCTTAAGCATTATTAGAATTTATAATAGTCGTGTTATGTGTTAACTGCCACACAGGGTGTTATGCCGATCATGTATATAGTGAAAATAGTCCTCTTTGTTGAACAATACAATACAAGATTTACTGCTCAAATTAGTAACAGAACGAGAATCTCTCCTAGTATTTCTTGACGCTGTACGTGCTTCTTATCTAAAGGAAGAATGAAAATAGAGGATTGCATATGTGTCTCCCTATGCTACACAAACCAAATAGCTAGGATTATTTCTAGATGTTGCACGTGCTAGTTATCTAAAGGAAGAATGAAAATAGAGGTTTGTATATGCGACTCCCTATGCTACACAAACCATGGCAGAACGTAAGCATGAAGTTTGCCCCTTCTTTACCTAGAACCATTTGAGGACATGGCTATATTTGTGGTGGTGGGTCATTCTCAATAATGATGCGCTTTAGTCCATGCTCAAAATCTTCAAATGTTGTCCACATTGCTAGGCTCTTTTTTAAGGAAATTGTTCATCGTCATGGTTTTCCATTAACAATTATTTCTAATCTAGATGTGAAGCTCACAAGATACTTTTAGCAAACCTTATGGAATGTGAAGGTGATGCTTTCTTTTTCTTTCTGCTCTTAAACTAATGGTCAGATAGAGGTTGTCAATAGAAGTTTAGGTGACTTGTTTTATTGCCTGGTTGGAGAGTATGTTGCCACATGGGATCAAGATCTTCCTATAACTGAATTTGCATATAACAATTCTATAAATGGGTCCACTAGACATGATCCATTTGAAGTCCATTTGAAATTGTAACAGGTAGACCTCCTAGAAAATCAATCTGTGGTTCCTATCCCATTGGAGGCAAGATCAAGTGTTGAAGTTGATGTTTTTAGTAAACATATGCAAGATGTACATGATGATATGAGGTGAAAAATTGCTATGAAATGAAAAATATAAGATGCATGCTGATCTCAAAAGAATATTGAATTTGAGGTGGGGAATATGAATATGGTTCATATAAGGCTTGAACGATATCCAAAGGAGTTTTAAAAAATCACTTAAATAATGTTGCTCCTTACAAAATTTTGAAGGAAATAAGCTTTAATGCGTATGCCCCTTATCAACCAGCCGACATGGGTATTAGCAAACTATTCAACGTTGAGGATCTCACCTTATTTTGTGAATATGAAGATGCTATGACAAGTAATGAACCTAATACTCGTTTGTCATCAATTTAAACATAGAAAGAAAAAATTAAAGATGTAATGACCATCAGATTGTGTCAGAAAAGGAAGTTATCAACAATATCTTGTCATGACAATGGAAGACAACTCTTTTCTTGTCTGAATGTATATGGATTATTGATGGTGGATTAAACAGCTGAAGCTTTTAACTCATCTGAGATGAGTTTTTCTCACCCTGGGAGACTTGATGTTGACAAATGACAGCTTTCTCTGAAAGTCATTAGTGTAGAAATGAAGATTTCAAAGCCCAATTTTTAATTTGACATACTTTGAATAATGATGTGTCTATTTGGGAAATAATGTAAAAGTGTAGGTGAGTCAACATTGTCCCTTTGAGAAGTTGAAGAGTCAATCAAAAGAGCCTTTATTGGCTGCAAGAAATTCTAAGAGTTAGTCAAAATAAACTGTATGAATCATTTATGCTTTCTTTTTTCTTTTTGTATTTTATGAGTCAGTATAAATAAATATGTTTTTGCGGTATTACTGAAGTATGAAATGGAAGAGTGAAATTTTAAAGAAAATCCAAGCTTCTACATTTTGTCATATAATCTTCCTAAATAACGGTGTGATGGTTAGAGTTCTTTAGGTGTGATGCCTAAGTTTCTACAGTCCTATACATTTTAAAACTATATTTCTGCTTCAAACAATGAAGCCCTCTTCTTGTGCTGCATGACAACTGGAATCAAACTAAGAAGACCATTCAGTTTATTAAAGATTGTCATTAACTTTACCTTTTGAACATAACTTCTGTTGAAGATTGACACTATTTTATCATCCTCATCTTCGTCGGTCTTAAACTCTTAATTCTATTTTTTCTAATAACCTGAAGTCTGAACATAGATAATATCTGTGTTCCAACTTGAATAAGATTTAGAATGTTCATATTTCTCTTTCCTATGATACATTACCATACATTATTCTCCCCCTTAATTGTTTTCATACACTTTTCAGCCAGTAATGCATCAATACCTGGTCAGCTTCCACCTCGTGCAAATACTTGAAGTTGGGAACAGTAGTAATTTATAGATTGCTGTGGTACAAGCACTGGAGCTGTTGAACCTAGGCATTCATATGTTCAACTTTATCTCATAATTTGTGTAAGCGCCTATAAATGCATGATTAAGGTCTGGACTTCCAATGTTAGTTTCCCTTTTTGGAGAGGATGGTTGATCCAGTTCCCTCTTTACTAATTACTACACTGAGTGTGGAATAGATCATGAATCAAGGACTAGGAACTTATCTTCAGTTTTTATTTTCCTAGGGTTTCAGTAGAATGTGAATTTTCTTCTCTCTACTTTCAAAGTTGATCTTTTTATATTTGTATTGCATTTATCCACTCTAATCAGAGACTTGAACTTGCAGGAGCTCTTCCTACGGGATGGATGCACAAGCATAATTTGTTTCCCATATAATTTAGCATCCATTCATCTGCAAATCCTAACCCGTCAACGATGGATCATGAGCAGCTACTGTGATCTTGTTTTGATGTTAATTGTAATGGTGTTGCATTTTCCCCCCTTTTCTTTTTCGTTAGCCTGTTGAACACAACAATAATCGAATTTTCTCAATTATTGCAAGGGGAAGAAGAAGGTTCTGAGCTTTGAACAGGTTCCTTTTTCATATACTGCAATTTACATTGACGTTTCTCTCCGAAGCGAGACGCAAACAAAAGAAACAAACAGGAAGTGGCTGAAATTTTAGCTTTACAATATTCCAATCCACGAAGGAGGGGCAGAAAGATGGAGTCTTGTTTGGTTCTTCTTCCTGCAACCACAAACACATAGTTTCCATTAGCGGAAGAAATGGGGAGTGCTGTTCTTCTCTAGATTTCTTTACTCGAAGCATTATGAAATTTGTGTGGAAAGATGTGATCTTTAGCGAGAACGAAGACCAGTAATGTTTATGGCTGCTCTGCAGATTCTGCTGCACCAAGTCCTTGACCGCTTTTTTCTCCTCGCTCATTCCCTCGTCGGTGTCCGGCTAGGCCGAGACAGCCGTGCACTGCGGCGCCGACACCGACGAGATGCAGCAGCTGCTGACTTCTTCCAACGCCCCCTTCCTTTGGGAGCGGTTAGGATCGCTAGTAGCCGCGATGCGCATTCTGCACGACCTGGGTGCCCTAGAGGTTGGAGCCGTAGCCCGGTGCTGCACGGATTCTGTCTTTCCCTCTTCCTTTCTGCAATTTCCTTTTCTTGCCCTTTTTTTTTTCTTCCTCTCCTCTTATTCATATTGAATTTTTACTGATTCCTCCTGTATCCATCTCAGACAGTTTTTTTCCAAGACTACCTTATCATAGATAATATTCATCTGGAGCTACTATGATGATATACGAGGAAGCGCATCTTTCCACGATGCACATTACAGGTGGATCTTTAGAAGGTCTTTGACTTTGTTCATTAGGATTTTCTACAAGATGTTTTTACATCGTTGCATTTCCTCGCCATTTTTATCACATGGATCCAAGAATGTGTTACTATGATATCCTTCTCGGTAGTGATAAATGGCAATTTGCATGACTTCTTTCGAAGCGGTCGGGGCCTATGACAGGGTAACCCACAATCCCCCTACCTGTTTGGACTCTACATAGAGTACTTGTCACGTTCCATAGTACGGCACACTATCTGATTAGACTTTTACTTCAATCCCATGTGTGAGCCTCTGGGCTAGTAGATCTAATCTATGCAGATGATCTATTATTGCTATCCCGTGGGGATGTGTCGTTTGTTATTCAGTTAGTTGATTGTCTGCGACAGTTTTCTCGGATGGCAGGCCTCACGACCAATCTAGTCAAGTCGAGCATCTACATAGCAAGGATTGATACCACCACCAGAGCTTGTTTACTAGACATTACAGGCTTTCAGGTGGGAAAGATGCTTTCAGATACCTGAGGATCCCCATAGTCTCCCAGAAATTGTGGATCTTGGACTACACCATTCTTTTGGATGCCTTAGCTAGGAGAGTCACATCTTGGCCCAAGGCTATTCTATTATATGCAGGGAAGGCGTAGCTGATAGCCTCGGTCCTCCAGGATGTGGAGTGTTATTAGATGTCCACGTTGCCCATTCCTAGTGGAGTCATAGACTACATTCATGGGATTTGCAGGTCATTCATGTGGACCACACAACGTCTACTTATTACATGGGCTGAGCTTTGTCGGTCGAAGAGTGAGGGTGGTATTGGCTTGAGGAATTTATGAGCTTGGAACCTAACCTTATTGGCCAAGATTTTATGGTGCATCTAGGATAGGTCGGATGCACTGTGGATTAGAAGGATACACCACACATATCTGCAGTAGATAGGGATATGAGAGTGGACAGCTCCCATGGTAATTCGTCGCTTATTAAGCAGCTCTTGCATATCCGAGACAGTATCCTAGTGACAACGGGCAGTCCAGCAGTGGTAGGGCAGCTCCTATCAGCCTGTCAGCAGCGACAGGGAGGCGTTTGGTGGGCTTATGATTACTTCAGAGACACCAGGCCATGACAGCCATAGGCCAGGACGGTTTGGCAGTGATCCATCCAGCCGAGTCATGCCTTCACACTATGGCTTTTAGCCCACGGGAGACTGTCAGTACGTGTTAGACAGGACAACTGATAACCCTAGAATTGATATGTCACAATTAGGGTTTCAAATTGATTTAATTATCGAAACCCCATAAGGAATGCAAAACAAACGAATTATAGGGGTCTCGAGTCGTATTTTTCCTAGAATTTTCACGTTGAGGAACACGATGAACAGTAGGCGCAGCCACTATTCATCGCGTTCTGTTTCTTCTTTTATCCCAGCTGTTGATGAACAGATCTGAGCCGTTGATTCCTGATCCAATGGAGAAAAGCTTGGTTTTGGGGTTTAAGAAGACTTAGGGTTTGTGGAGTATGGTGGGTCTAGATCGGGCTTGAGTTGGGTCTTGTCTTCAATGTGGACTCGATCAATTTGGGCAAACTTGGCTCAATTCGATCACGATTGAGCTCAATCTTAGTTCAATTTGAGCCCTACAATCGATCAAACTCAATTAATGTAAAATTAGCTATTAAATCACAGAAATTATAATCAAACCTCCAATTATGCAATATATCGCAAATATAATCAAATCGATTCATTAAGTAATTTATTTTCATGTAAGAACCAAAAATGAATCGATAAAGTGCATAAAAATCTTAACTCATCAACTACCTACCAGATCGATGCTGCACATTTTATCGATAGGAGGAGGAGACCTTGGAGCACGTCTTCTTCCACTGTGACACCACTAGCCGCCTATGGGGACGGATTCTAGCATGGTTGTGCATGCGCCCAACGATGACCATGTATCGGAGCACGCTGAGGACCTTTTGGCGCCAGTACAGGAGGGCCTCCATCACCACTATGGTATGCCACATTGCATTAGCGACGCTGGTACATCATATTTGGGGTGCGTGGAATCACAGCATGCACGAGGAGAGGAGACTGGATGAGGAGGCACTTATTTGAAGAGTCCAAACACATGTCTACAGGGTGCTTGGCATCTACACGGATCGTGAGCTACGGCAGGAGTAGTATATATTGGGGCATGCAATATTTTGGGACTCTCTTTGCACACATGTGTTTGATTGGATCTTAAACTCAAATATTGAATGTTCGCAATACAATTCATAGCATGAGAGAATTTGTGATTGGATCACAACTAGTAAGCATCTCTACATGTGCAATTATGAATGATTGAAACTACCCCTAGTCAAAGAATTGATGAGTACAGACGTCATCGATTCTGTTGAGACTAGCATATTTTGAACTTCTTGGTTAGCCAAGCAGCTGATCTCGTTGGCTGGAGACATTGGATGTTGAGAGTTAAACATGAATGCTGGTTAAAGGTAATCAGTTCATTGGAGTGACTTGCTTTGAGACTTCATATGCTTCGATATATATGCTAATGAAGATCTCAGTGCAGCTTAAATGCGAGTTTCCTTTGACTTGTGGTATTCAAGTCACCTTAGTCATAGAGACTTATACTTTGACATCTTAAGCAAGCATCTCCAAGGAGGTGTGCACCCGAGATTATCAGGTATAAGTCGAAGTGCCCGAAGGTGTTTGAATAGCCCATAGAGGATTCACCGCTCCTTGGAAAAGGAGACGTATACCCTGCGACCGCTTGTTACTAAAAGTCTTTGGCCAAAGAATTACATTCCAAGAGTACGGTACTCTTGGACACATGTACAAGTAACTTAAATCCACAAGACAAGAAAGTAACTTGGGCTAGGTGTAACATAATCAGCCTAATGGTGATCGACACATAGATCATGTCATAAGCCAAACAGGTATAAGATGGTGAAAGGAATGAGACATGATTCACTGTAGCTGTCGAAGGGTTTAGAAGATGTTCTGGAATCAATCGTTGATTTTTCGATCAATTGGGGATCATGATATACTATTAGTTGCCACTCATGATCGTTCTGTAATTAATGGTTAATTACGGACGACCAATATAACCGAGAACCTATTGGGTCACACACACAACAAGTTCTCCGAAGGACTTTAAATGAATTTGAGAATTAGATTCTCAGAATGAGAGAAATAAAGTCTGATTAGATTAGAAAACGAACAAAATGATGAAATTTATCTTATAAAGTTGAAATGAACGAAATTGATTTCGTTCAAATTAGAGGTCGTTTGGTTAGTAAACCAAATGATTCAATTTTGAACCAAAATTGAACCAACTTGGTTTGGTTCATGATGGAAGAGATTTTGGCAAAACGGATGCGATGAGA
>NC_133875.1:9812889-9823925 GCF_044706935.1 Curcuma longa | reverse complement strand
AGCGGATAGAATCCGGATCGCAGGACGGAGATCCAGATCGCCAACAGGTTTGGCGTTAAACAGGGTGGGTGAATCGATCACCTACCCTATTTATGGCACTTTAATCGATCAACCAATCGATTACCCTTAACCGTAATCGATCAGGCGATCGATTAACTTTGGTTCTGTGGAATTGAGCAATTGACACTCAATCGATCAACTGATCGATTAAAATCGACGGTAATCGATGGGCTAATCGATTATGGTCGGTTCTGTTCGGGTCCTAGTGACCTGTAATCGATCAATAGATCGATTATGAGTCTGTAAGTTGAATCGTATCAGTCTCTGAAATAGCAGGGTTTCTGATAATGATCAGAAACTGATACTGAACTTATTCTAACCATTCAAAACCATAAACACAATCTACGTATTATCCCAAAATTTAAGTTTGTGCCAAGGTTATGCTAATCTGCAGTTTCAGGATCAGATCTGAAAATCTGAAACCATAACAGTGTTAACAGTGTGTCACGTTTGAATGTGTCTCAGTAGCAGATCAATGTCAAGTATTTAGTGTGCCAACGTTTTAAAGACCAAAACCAACATCAATCTATCAGATCTGTAGTTCCAAGTTCAATTCTAGTTTTGGGGTTCTGAAAACCTATCAGATGTGCCATCAATGTGTCAATTTGAGTAATACAGGTTTCGAAACCTCCAAACTCCTGATATCGTAACCAAGACTCAGAAACTGAGACCTAACCTCATCCTAACCATATAAAACCATAAACACGGCCTATTCTAAATTCCATTGTGCCAAAATTTAGGTTGATGCCAGGTTTTAGTATTTGTGTCAAGTTTGGTATTAGGCATTCTATGGTTTCTGAAAAACAGAAAGTCTGATAACAATCTGTTATCAGAAACTTTATTACTCGTATTGTATCCGGCACCGTATCAAGTATCCTTAAACCCATCCCAATTCTCAAATCAAATAACCAATTGCCACATCCTAAATTGTGGTTTGAAAATACCAGAAACCATATCAGACTCATCAATGTGCCAAGTTGAGTAAAGTTTCAGAAATCTGATAGTTTGTTCAGAAAACTCATCCAAACATTCCATTGTGCCAAGTGCATCAGTAAGGGTTAAATTGAATTCAATGTGCCAAAGTTTTAAAAAGGTCAAAATCATCATGAATAAACTCATAAATCCTAGCCTTTACAGTTCAACTCTTAAATCCTAAAGTTTCTGGAAACTCATCCACAAAGTTGGAAATCTAGTTCAGTAATTAGGTTTCATAAAGCTATCCTAAACCCAAGTTTCCAAAGTAACCCAATTCAGTGACAAGATCATGAAACCATGTGCCAAATTCAGTTTCAACATCAATTTAGATTTGTCATGTGTCAAGTTCTTCATAAAATCCTAGTCCAAATCATGAATCCCTAGCTCCTATCAATCTATGGTCTAAGTGACTTTCCTAAGGCAAATTCAAATTCTAAATTGATTCAACAAAAAGAACTCTAAGATGATTGATTAACTCACTCAGCCTTGGTTAATCGATTCACTGATCGATTGAAACAGGCTTAAACTCGATCAGGTTGACTTGAGTCTCACCCGAGCCAACCGCGCTGTATCACGTAATCAAAGAACAGGCTACCAGGCCTCCCCTGAGAACTATCCGGTCCGAGGACAGGCTACCAAGCCTTCTCGGACCATAGTCCGGTACAGAGAACGAGCTACCGACCGACCTAGTCCGGTACAGAGAACGAGCTATCGAGCCCTCTCTGACCCAGTCAGGAGAATGAGCTACCGAGCCCTCTCCGACTCCATCCGATCCAAGAACGAGCTACCGAGCCCTCTCTGACTCAGTCCAGAGAACGAGCTACCGAGCCCTCTCTGACCTAATCCGGAGAACGAGCTACCGAGCCCTCTCCGATCCTATCCGGTCCAGAGAACGAGCTACTAAGCCCTCTCTGACCTAATCCAAAGAACGAGCTACCGAGCTCTCTCCGATCATATTCTGTAATCGATCAATCTGAATATGAACTTAAATCGTTGTCAACATCAAAACAACAATCAGGATAAAACTGCATCAACAACCAAGACTCCTCCTGTATACTTCGGAGAGGGCTACTCACAGCTCTCCCCAAGGTAAACTTCTCCCGGCTTCCCCGGCTTCACTTCTCCTGGCCAGTGAAACCTTCTCCCGGCTTCACTTCTTTAGACCCGGTACAAACTCAGCTTCGTCCAGGCTAACATCAGTGTTCTCCCGGCCAGGACTTCTCTCGCAAGCCTATACTTATCCCGGCCAATGAAACCTTTTCCCGACTCCACTTCTCTTGGCTTCAATTCTCCCGGCCGACCTTCTCTCGACTAAGGTAATCTCCTTGTCGGGCAAGATCTTACTTCTCCCGGGCATAAACTTATCAATGTAACCCTCTCCCGGGAAACTTTTTCTCGTCTTCATCTCTCCCGGCCGTCGGCTAAACTGGTCTAAGCACTCTCCCGAGCAACTTTCTCTCGTCTTCATTTCTCCCGGCCAACCTTCTCTAGACTAAGATAAACTTCTTCCCGGGCAAAATAATATTTTTCCCGACCAACACAAATTTTCCCCGGAGATTTCCCCGGCCAAGAGCAGTGTCTCCCGACTAAAGAAAACACGATAACACAGGACCTGGTCGACCCCGTGATCGACCAAAGCAAGCTGGTCGATCAGCTGATCGACCAAAGCACGCTGGTCGATCAACTGATCGACCAAAGCAAGCTGGTCGATCAACTGATCAACCAAAGCATTTCATGGGTTTTTAAATCATGCAAGCTATCAAGTTAATCACCATTGCAAATCCATGCATGCATGCTTTTGAATTTATAACGTGGTTTGTTTGATTAATTGAGAACGTATTTTCAATTAATTAGAAATGTGTTTTGTTTAATTAATTAAACTAATTGAAAACGTGTTTTGTCTAAATAACTAAACACTTAATTAATTTTGTTTAATTAATTAACATGTTTAATTAATTAGAGAAAAGAGCTCACCCAAAGACTTTACTCGGATATCTCGGTTAACTCGGCTCATCTAAACTTAAACTCTTCCCATTTAGTCGGACTTAAATCATTGTCAAACAACAAAACAGACTCAGGTCTGACTCGGATCAGACCCAGATCTGACTAGGGTCAGACTGCATCAACAATCTCCCCCTTTTGTTGTTTGACAACCTGATTCAAGTTTAGCCGGGGTAGGTCTTTTTCTAAACTTAACCTACTCTCCCCCTTTGTCAAACACCAAAAAAGTCTGTGGGGATCAGAAATTAGATTACAATATGCTCGAACTTCTGGTTGTAAATAGTGTGTATGTTTCCGCTGCAACAGTTAGTTTTAAATTTTCGTATATGATAGTAGAGAATGTATGAATGAAGGGTAGAACTGTAGCGTCCGTCGTGGGCCCCCGTAAGGGCGGGCGTTACACTAGAGCTCTCACTAACACACGACGCCTAGATTCTCCTTCACCTCGCGAAATCGACACCCTCTCCACTTCCCCTTCACTACTTCGCCTGCAGCCAGGGAAGGAACAAGCCAATCGTGACCTCTTTCCCTTCGCGACACCGCGTCTTCCTTCTTCTCCAGCTTGACTCCCTCTAGATCGCAACATCGTGCTCGATTCCATGCCCTACCCATTCCCAGACTGCGAAATCTTGGTCTGGCGCCGACGACGGAGTGTGGACGGGCGCATGGTGCTTTCCTCCATTATGATCGATTTCAGAATCCTCTGGATTGTTGGACGTCGACGGGTAAGCTTCCACCACGGAGACACTAGAGGGCAGTGGCAGCGACGAAGCCTTTGGTTTCTCCACCGGCCTGCTCATCGGACACAATTTCTTGGGAACATATTAGAGGCGATCAGTGGAGGAAGGCAAATCTTGATTAGCGGCGAGAAAAGTCGGGGCTGAGCAAGGATTCTTGGGCAAAAAGGGTCTGATCTAGCTGAGGTGAGAATCCTTTTGCTTGAATTAAATCAGCTTGGATATTCTTGTTCTTGCAGTCTACCGGAATTTCTAGGATTTTGGTTTGATAGTTTTGTATAAGTTGATGCTCATCCCTGTGGATGTATTTTTTCAGATAAATTCTTGTTATAATGTAAGTAGTGGAGAAAATGTAAAGGAGTCTTCACTTGGACGATTTTTCAATTAGCCTTAATCCGATTTGCTAGATTCTTTACAAGCTACATAGTGGTTATACTTTAAGATGTGAGTGTTTACAACTTATGCAGCCTTTGATAAACACCAAAAATCACTGTGTCAAAACTCTATGCTTTTCGGATACAATGACTCACAAGTTTAGGCCTCAAAATCACCAATCCATGCATTCCTTCTCTTCTGAAGATAGATCTCAGCCAAAAACCACTTAGTCACAGATCAATCATGTTTAGTTTTGTACTCTGGAGTCCTCTTTATCATACACTAATTACATTAGACACCACTCTCCATCTTTTGATGGCACACCTAGTAGTGGAAGCCCATTATCCCAACACAATTCTCAATCTGATAATATCTAAGGATCTCTTTTGAACTATGTGTTAAGTATGTGGCTTAAGATGAATTAGGTTAGGTTTTTAATTAATGTTGGGATGAAATTAATAGTAAAATTTGCTAAGGTTAGTTATTATGTTTCTCTTTATATTTGTTTCAATAGGTATTATAATTAGGAGTTTGTCATTTAATTAAGAGCCAATTAAATGAATAGGAATGTCTAGGATTGGATGTGATACGATTTAATTTCTCATTAGCTAATCACCTTGATATGTAAATAGCTAAAGTTAAGCTGAGGTACAGGACATTGACTTACTACCGGACTTCTGGACAGAGGTTCTCTTCTGATACGGACTACTTTCTGAAGGCAGATATCTTAACTTATCTCTTTAGATATGTCATTTTGATATGTATGATTTTGCTATAGCTAGTAATAACTTTTATGTTTTTATATCTACCCTGGTATATTACTACTTGGTATATGATGTATGCCATTTTTATCTGTTACTTGTTTAGGTTCCATATCATCTTGATATTTGCCATGTATACATATGTTCATTAGAGTAGTGACATATTGTTCCTTACTGGGCATCGATTAGCTACTAGATATACCTTGCATGTATACTTAGACATATGATACTAAGGTCATTTGATATGCCAAAATTGTGTGTATTATATGGAAGCATAAATTAGTAGGTGTTGCATACTTTAGTATCATGCACCATCCTTGCATGATTGCATACTGGCGATCATTAGCTCCTATGTAGTCTGAGTTCATCGCGAGTTACATGATCTGCACACACTGCTACTCACGGGTTAGTGGTACATCAGGAGGGTGTGTGCAATTGCTCTGTCAAGGCTCCGCTCGACCGTTTAGGAGTAGTGGTGCCGCAGCGTGGTAGCATACAGGGATCCCTCCTCCGTACTGTGAGACGAGGAGATGAGAGTGATGCTCCCCCATATGATTTGGAGTAGGAGGATAGGTGTACTCCGTCAGTACCCTGTCCACTCGGTCACGCAGGAGCAGTGATGGCAGAGTGCACAATTATTATAGTCCTACCCACTCGACCTCACCATTATCGATGACGGTGGCTGACTAGCATCAAGGGTGACCATGTCATTGCATCATGTGCATATTGCATGGATTTCATTTATTTGTGCTTACTGTATTTTTGATTGTTGTATATGTTTAGCATACACATATAGGAGGTCTTATGCATTTGGTTTGGTGACCTTACATCTGTTTGCATGGTTCGTGTCATTGTGTCGGGATAGGAGATTCTGGTAAGTACAACTCTTTCGTAGTTTTAGGTTTGCATTTTCTTACTACCTCTCAGGAGACTGTACTGGCATGATTATTACTGCTAGGGATAGTTTATTATGCATGTCTGCTGGATATCGGTTGAGTTCATTGAACTCATCTCGTTAGTTTATTTTTTTTCAAGATGACGTCTATCTAAAGAGCCGCACTGCTAGTCCCTTGTTGAGATGACCTCGACTCTTTTGGTTTTGTTTGTGTTATCAGTATTTATGTTTCAAAACTTGTTCTATATCGTGTGGATTTTCGTATACATGTTTTCTTCAATTTTAGTGTGCATGTTATAGATTACTGGTTGCGGTCGTGTGGGCCTTATTCACATAGTTTAATACTTGTTATGCATTTTGTCATGTATGGATTGTGACCATGTAGGCCTTATGATATATGTATTCAAGGAAATTGCAATTGTTATAGGGAAGATACTGTCGAAATTTTTGGGCAGCCATCTCCTGAGGCACGACAGATGGCTTGGATGAAACAGGGGACGTCGCACTATCGGGGTTTTGCTTCTTCTTCGACCTTGCTCTTCTCCCAAGCGGAGCACAGAAGTAAAGGACGACACCCGTGTCTTTGCTCTTGGCGCCTAGGGCTTTACTGTCACCCTTCTCTCACACAACCGACAACTTTTAATTGCGTTCTTGCGACTTTAGTGTCGGCGATCTTAGGATGATGAGAACGCTTCTCATGTTTGTGCGCGCGACGGCTAGGGTGAAGCCGAACTGGGAAGCAACAAAAGAGAACTAGAGAAACCCCAAAAAACCAAATCGGGTTTGGTTATTAGGGTTTACTATAGTGAACCAGGTTTAATTTGGTTCAAAACTAAATCACTTGGTTCAATAACCAAATGACTTCTGATTTGACCCAATCAGTTTTATTCGTTTTGCCTTCACAAGATGAAGTCCACCATTACTTTTGTTTTGCCAAAATACCTTCCATCATGAACCAAACTAAGTTAGTTCAATTTGGTTCGAAACTGAATCGTTTGGTTCAATACCCAAGCAACCTCTGATTTGAACGAAATCAGTTTTGTTTATTTTATCTTCATAAGACAAATTCCACCATTTATCTTTTGTCCGGTCCGACCAGAATTTATTTCTTTCGATTTGAGAATCTAATTCTCAAACTCATTTTAAGTCCTTCGGAGAACTTGTATTATGAGTAACCTAATAGGTTCCCAATTATATTGGTCATCTATAATTAACTATTAATTACAGAATGATCATAAGTGACACCTAATAATACATCATAATCCTCAATTGGCCAAAAAATTAACGATTGATCCCAGAATAATTTCTAAACTCTTCAGCAGCTATAATGAAATGTGTTTCATTCCTTTCACCGTCTTATACCCGCTTGGTTTAGGACATGGTCTATATGTGTTAGTCTTTACTAGGCTGACTACGTCACACCTAACCCAAGCTCGCTTTTTTGTCAAGTGGATTCAAGTTACTTATACATATGTCCAAGAGTGTTATACTCTTGATACGTGATGTTTTGGCCAAAGACTTTTAGTAACAATTCTAACAAGTGATCGCATGGTATACATCTCCTTTTCCAAGGAGTGTTGAATCCTTTATGAGCTATTCAAATACCTTAAGACACTTTGACTTATACCTAATCATTTGGGGTCCACACCTCCTTGGAGACGTTTGCTTAAGATGACCAAGGTGACTTGAATACCATAAGTCAAAGGAAATTCGCATTTAAGCTACATTGAGATCTTCATTAACATATGTATAGAACCATATGAAGTCTCATAGTAAGTCACTCCAATGAATTAGTTACCTTTAATTAGCATCGATGTTTAACTCTTAACATCCAATGTCTCCAACCAGTAAGATCGGTTGCTTGATAAACTAAGAAGTTTAACATGTGCTAGTCTCAACAGAATTGATGACGTTCGTGTTCATCAATTCCTCGACTAGGGATAATTTTAATACATTCATAATTGCATATGTAGAGATGCTTACTAGTTGTGATCCAATCACAAATTCTCTCATGCAATAAATCATATTGCGGACATTCTTTAAATGAGTTAAGATCCAATCAAACACATAAAGAATGCGCATATAAATAGTGAATTACTATTTATCTAATAAATAGTATAACTGTAAGGCGATTACCTTAGGACACCTCTCAAATATAATAGGCTGGTCTTCCGAAATCATCTATCAAAACGTCTCAATTCAGGATCTTAGCTCAGTTTTTCCACAGACGACGCCAATTATATTCCCGTTTGAGATCATCTACTGATGAGTCATCGAATTCCTGGCCTGTATGTTGATGGAGTCACGTAGGATCGATGACTTGATGAGAGAAGGTGGTGCACATGTAAGGCTACAAGGAGAGGAAGGAGAGTGAGAACGGAGGTCGAGGGTGTCTTGGCTCAACCACTTCGATACTCAAGTCAGTCCCTTCATCGGTGATGGGGAAGAAGGAGAATCAAGGTAAGAAGTAGAGAAATGTTGATTGTGAGTATCTATGAGTGTGTACCTACGCCCACGAGAAGAAAAGTCAATATATGGAGTCATCAGAGGAAACGTCTCATCAATGGTAAGGAGTCTCATCACCCTTGCTTGGTATGTCCAAGACCATGCCATATTAATAGGGTAGGTGATCTACCGTTGAGTATTTTAGTATTTTATTTGTGCAACTCAGGCGACGGTCTGACTAGATGAATGATGGAGTGGAGCTTTTTAGGCAGGAGTGTGGACTCGACGGGACTGAGTTGATAGAAGAGTCGACCTCTATCCTAGAGACTACGAAGTCAAGGAATGAAGCCAGTGGGGCACAGTGTCGACCGATTAGTGAGCTAAGTATGAGGTTGGTCGATCATGGAGCCGGAGCTAGTCGTATAGTCAGCTTCTATTTGAGAGACCATGGAGTCAATCAGGAGCCTAGCTGGTTGGGCACCAAGTAGGGTACAAAGCCGATTAATCTAGGAGTCGGGTCAAGTCGGGCACTAAGTTAGGAGCTCGGATAGAGCTCAGCTATGGAGCCATGGTAGAAAGCTTGGGCGGGCTCCTAGTCGAGTAGGTTGCAGTATTAGTCAGTCTCAAAGTCGGGTGCTGAGTCGAGCTGGTCGGACATGAAGTCAAGCATTGCATTCGACATGTCACCTCTAATGGAATTAGATCTTGACTTCCTTGACCAAGGTATACCCATCCATAACGCCAACATTTCAAATAATCAGAAACACTATATTTTCTAGGCATCGGTGCAAAGGCTATGATGCAGCGATATAGTACTCACTACAAGAAAATCGGTAATTAACAACACTCAAAAAGACATCGGTTTTATGCCAAAATCGATGTCTTTTATTTTTTACCACTACAAAAAAAATCAGCTTTCTGCAACGAATTTTGCAATGAATTTCTTAAAAAAATTCGTTGCAGAATTTTTTGCAACGAATATTGCATTGAATTTAAATTCGTTGCAAAATACTCATCGTAAAATTCTACAACTAATTTTCATGTTTCGTCGGCAAATTTAGCGACAAAAAACGTAATTCGTCGCTGAGTTCGTCGCCAATCGGCGAAAAAATTATTTTCGTCGCCCATTGGCGATGAAATCATGTTCGTCGCCGATTGGCGACCAAATTTTCGTCGCCATTTGGCGACGAAAATAATTTTGTCGCCATTCGGCGACGAACATAATTTCGTCGCCAATCGGCAACGAAATAATTCGTCGCCAAATGGCGACGAACATAATTTCATCACCATTCAGCGATGAAATTATTCGTCGCCGATCGGCAACGAAAATAATTTCATTGCCGATCAACGACGAATAATTTCGTCGCTGAATGGCGACATAATTATGTTAGTCGCCTTTCGGCGATGAATAATTTCGTCGCCGATTGGCAACGAAATCATGTTCGTTGCCGAATGGCGATCAACTTTGCGACGAAAAATTTTTTCATCGCAATATATCGATACGCAGTAATTTATGATACTATTGCGACGAATACTTTTTCGTTGCAGATTTCGTCGCAGATCTGCAACCAATTTGATTTTCGTCGCAGAATTCGTCGCAAATTTAAAAAAAAATTTCCCTACCCCATCCTTTTGTTATTCATCCCGAAGGATACATACAATATAAACAATACACCTATACACGATCAACAATATATACAATTCACAAATCAATCCAAATCATATAAATCCAAATATACATACATCCACATCATATAAATCAACATCCATATAATATACACACTCCATATACAACCATCAATCTCAAATATCAACAATATCCAAACAAGTCATAAATCCAAATACAAACTAACTACATCAAGTCATATAAATCCAAATACATCAGCAGATGAAATGTAATAAAAGGGTGAAGAGAGGTAACAACAAATAGAAGAAAAGAAAATCCATCATCGTGCTCCGGAGACTCTACTTCCTTCTCCGTCACTATCTATTGTTCTCCTATATAAGAAAAATAAAAAAGAGAAAGTATCATTTTTAAAATTATAATTAAAATATATAAGTTAATTATGTCAAAATTACCTCTTCTTCTGACTTTTTCTTCAAAAAACTGTTAAAAAAATAAACACGGTTAGAAAAATTAGATAAATTAGTAACTTGGAGATGTAATACAATGATAAATAAAATAATAATTATAAAAATTTCATACACAAAAAACCAGTTAAGAACCACCACCATCGTCGTCGTCGTCGTCATCGTCATCATCACCCGGAGGGAACGGTAACTGAAGATGTCGGAAGAGCACGTCTTGTTATCTGCGCAATCTATTAATTTCTCGATCTCTTTGTCTCATTTGCTCTTCTCGTTGTCTCATTTCATTATCTTGTTGTCTCATGTCTTCATCTCGTTGCATAAGTAACCCTTTCAACTGGGTTACCTCCTCAGTCAAACTGTGGATCTGAGATGTCACGGTTGGGGAAGTGATAGAAGATGAACCAGCAGCTCTATAGGTTCTTCCCAAAGAACTCATAACCAAAATCCTTCTACCGCCTTTGTCTTTCCCACTAGTGATAACACTCATTTTCATAGTTTATTTTGGCTCTAAAACTTGATATTTTGACCCTCTCGTTGTGTAACTATTGAATATTAACACATATTGCGAGAAGGAACTTATTTTAGATCATATTGCTTATTCCTACAAATTTTGGGTTGAATCTAACATTTATTCATGTATATTTGTAGGGATACTCAAAGAGCTATGAAGTTGGATGAAGTTGGAGAGCATTTGGA
>NC_133875.1:9805152-9812858 GCF_044706935.1 Curcuma longa | reverse complement strand
AAGAATTTTTTTCCCAGTTTTAGGGTTTTTGGCAAAAAAACAAGGTCGTCGCAAATTCGTCGCCAATTTGGCGACGAATATTCAAATTCGTCGCCAATTTGGCGACGAACGCTGATATTCGTCGCCAAATTGGCGACGAACACGTGATTCGTCGCCAAATTGGCGACGAACATGTGATTCGTCGCCAAATTTGGGCGGGATAAGGAAATATTTTCCCGGTTTTAGGGTTTTGGCGACAACGAATATAAATTTTCGTCGCCAAATTGGCGACGAAAATTTATATTCGTCGCCAATTGGAGACGAATTTCAAAATTCGTCGCCAAATTGGCGACGAATATGAATTTTCGTCGCCAAATTGGCGACGAATTAATTTTTTGTCGCTAACCTACCATACGATAATTAAAACTGTAATTTTTTTTGCGATAAAACATAGATCGTTGCTAAATTTGTCGCGAATTTGGCGACGAATCCTATTGTTCGTCGCCAAATTGGCGACGAATAATATTCGTCGCCAATTTGGCGACGAAATTTAGATTCGACGCCAATTTGGCGATGAAAGGATATTTCGTCGCCAATTTGCGACAAATTTAGCAACGATTTATGTTTTTGCAACGAACTTTGCAACGAATTTTTTTAGTTGCTAAATTAGCGACTAATGTTTATTTGGTCGCCAAATCTGTTGCAGATTAGCGACGAAATTTGTATTTATCGCAAATTTCGTTGCTGATTGGCGACGAATTTAATTCGTCCCAAAAATTCGTCGCAAAATACCTGTTTTTTTGTAGTGATTTAGGATGTATGGGGTTAGGGGTTACGATTTAGGATTTTGGATTTTAGGGTTTAGGGTTTAAGGTTTAGAATTTTATGGATTAGGGTTTAAGGTTTATGAGTTTATGGGTGATTTACGATTTAAGGATTAGAGTTTAGGGTTTAGTTTTATGGGGTTATGATTTATGGTTTATGATTAGAGTTTATGAGTTTTATGGGGTTATGATTTATGGTTTATGATTTAAGGATTCGAGTTTAGGGTTTAGAGTGTTAGGATAAATTTGAAGTCAATAAATTAATATTAACATATCATGCATGTTTTCTAACATAACAATACTAGAGAATTTATGGATAGTCTAAATAATTCAAACTATATTATAATAATAAAATTTTATGATTAAAATCTAAACAATTATATTATAATTAAATTCTAAGAAAATCTAATAAACTATTATACATACCTCAAGCCAGAAAAAGATAATTTATTTCGTCTACTTTAAATGTAAACCTGCACAAACAAGATTATAAAATTAATCAAGACTACTATTAAATATAAATAAATCATAATTAAAATTTAATCAGTTGGCCACCACGGCCATCAGCCCCACCCGGGGCCACCAGCCAACTTAGGAAGCAGCTACCCGACACGCCAGCAGCCAGGAGCTCGCGGCCACCAGCCGCGGGCAGCAGATGGTCGGCGACCACCACCCGTGGCCAGCAGCTACTGCCCACCGCCGCAGCCAACAACAGATGGCCGGCGACCACCGCCACCGCCCACCGGACACCGCCCACCGGACACCGCCGTCGCCTACATCAGCAGGCGACAACCGTCGGTGCCACCAGCTGGAGGCCAATAGCCCCACCTCGCGGCCAGCCCCACCCCGCGGCCACCAGCCCCACCCTGGCAGCCAACAGGCCCACCCTGCGGCCACCAACCCCACCCCGACGGCCACCAGCCCCACCCGGCGGCCACCAGCCGCTGGCGCCCACTAGCCGCTGGCGGCCACCACCCGCTGGCGGCCACCAGTCGCAGCCAGCAGCGATGAGGGCGGGCGGCAACCAGCGGGCTTCGGCGAGAAGGAGAGGCGAGGAAAATAAAAATCGAAAAAAATCTTACCGGCGAAGAAGAGGCGGCGGCACCAGCGTCTCGGCGAGAAGGAGAGGCGGCGGCAGTTAGGGCTTCGGCGAAGGATGGGAGCCGGAGGACGGATCGGAGAGGAGAATGGAGGGCAGCGCATCGGAAGGAAAATCGCGAAGGAAGAAAAGGGGTCGGGCGAATGGTTAAGTTAGGGCATTTTGCGATGAAATAGAGTTCGTCGCCAAATTCGTCGCCAAATTGGCAACGAATTCAAGTTTCGTCGCCAAATTGGCGACGAATTTAATGTTTCGTCGCCAAAATAGTGACGAAAATAACTTTTCGTCGCCAATTGAAAAAATTTGGAGAAAAAAATTACTGGCGGCAAAATTTTCGGGAAATTGTTTGCAACGAAAATTTTTTCGTCGCAGATGCCTTAATTGATCGGATGATCGATTACGGCTCAATATAATCAATCAAATGATCGATTAAATGTCGTAAATTCTTTTCTCAGTAAAGCGTGACCTCTAATCGATCAAAGAATCAATTACCTTTGTCCGTAATCGATCAAGAGATCGATTACGATGGGTTCTGCGGGGATATCTCATTTTTTCTAGTATTCGGTAATCAATTCGATGATCGATTACAGATTTGTAACGAAAATGATTTTCGTCGCAGATTTGCGACGAATAGGTTCATCGCAGATCTGCGATAAAATCATTTTCATTGCTAATTGGCAACGAACATAGTTTTTTGACGACGAATTTGGCAACAAATTAATTTTCGCCGCCAATCAATTCGATATTCAACCCACAAATGCCTTTTATATTAATTTTTTACAAATCTTGATTATTATCTCCTTTACCAATAGCGTATATATTGCAACCAGTTAGAAACTTAATTTATTATTTACTTAAATTGATTCGGAAAAGATAACACAATTGATATGATGTCCATTTCGAAAAATATTTTACTTTATTTGACAACTTTGTTATGATGTCTTTATAATGGGTTAGTTAAAAAATATAAGAGAATTCATTCTGACCACAAACAACGGCAGAAAATTTTTAGTCAAAATTAGCAACGAAAATTATTTTCGTTACTAAAGTCGTTGCTAATCTGCAACGAACTCAATTTCGTCGCAAAATTAGCAATGAATGAGTTTTTCGTTGCTAAATTTGTCAAACTTGACTATACATTTCTCCATCCATCGTTATAACATGATAAGTCTTCAAAACAGTTTCTGAGTTATGGTCATCATTCAATCCAAATATCCGCGAAATCTCCTGAAATCGATTCATATTTAAAAATAGCTTCACAATAAACAAACATAATCTATAAATAGGATTGAAGCTTTTGGAGATCTGAATCCAAGATTAGTATGCAACCATTTTTTTCTATATCGGCCAAAACAAATATTAAAACCATGTATGGATATAATTCTCATTTCGACGAACTGCCTACAACATGAAAGACAACGAAAAAAATATAAAAAAATGCATTTTGGCGATCAACAGGATATATTTTAAAAATTGTCGACATCGGCAGTTTGGCGACAAACATTATTTTCGTTGCGACGAACTACAGTTTCGGTGCCAATTGACAATGAATTTTGCGACGAAAATTAATTCATCGCCAACTTGACTATAAATTATTCCCGTCATCGTTATAACATGATAAGTCTTCAAAACAGTTTCGGATTTATGGTCATCATTCACTCTAAACATCCGTGAAATCTCCTGAAATCGATTCATATCCAGAAATAATTTCACAATAAACAAACATAATCTATAAATAGAATTGAAGCTTTTGGAGATCTAAATCCAAGATTAGTATGTAACCATTTTTTTCCTATATTGACAAAGACAAATATTAAAACCATGTATGGATATAATTCTCATTTCGACAACATGAAAGATATGGGAAAAAAAGCCAAAAAATATATTTTGGCTATGAACAGGGCATTTATCTTAAAAATTATCGACATTTTGGCGACGAATTTGTTTTCGTCTCCAAATTTGTTGTCAATTGGTAACGAAAATTTTTTTCGTTCTGCAACGAAAATGCTATTTCATTGCCAATCGGCGACGAAAAAAATTCATCGCCAAATGTCGCAGACCCAATTATGTCTAAAATGTATTTTCCATTATTTTTTAACAAATCTTGGCTATCATCTCCTCTACTAATAGCGTATATACCGTTCAGTATATAACTAGTTAGATTTCCTTTCTTATATAGCAACGAACTTTTTCTTGGATTATAACACTCGACTGACCCTAACCTTTTCAGAAATAACAATTAATAAAATCTGGTACGACATTGTAAAAGAAAAAGGTTGTCCATGTGTGTATGTGTTATTTCATTAAGTGTCAGTTATAAATTAAGATATATATTGCGATTCATAATGAACGGTTTGGTGGGTGGAAAATAGTCAAATTTGGCGACGAACTTTTTGCAATGAATTTACTTTTCGTTGCCAATTAGCGAAAAATAATCTGTGATCGTTGCGATTTTGAATCACGATGAATTATTTTTCGTTTGCAACGAACTTTTTATTCGTTGGAAATATTGCGACGAATTTTGCAACAAACATATTTTTTGCAATGAATTTTACGACAAAAATAAATCGTTGCGATTTTGACAATGAATTATTTTTCGTTAAAAATTTACGACAAATCTTTCTTTCGTTGCAAAATTAGTTGCAAATTTGCAACGAATTTTTTTCATTGCAAAATTTCGTTGTTAAAACAGTATTTTTTTGTAGTCTACAACGGTTTTAACAAAAACTGATGTCTTTAGGAGGTTGATTGGAGACTACGACAATGGTTTTGGAGGCTACAACAACGGTTTTAAAACCGTTATCTATGTCTGCTATTTTGGGACTACAACAACGATTTTTGAAGACTACGACAATGGTTTGAAAATCGTTGTCTATGTGCACTTTTTTATAACGACAACAATGGTTTTGGAAGCTATAACAATGATTTAAAATTATTGTATATTTTCACTTTTTTCTTTCCCTCTCTCTCCCAAATATTTTTACATCCCGCTGATCTTTCATTGCGCGCTTCCAAAACCCCTAAACTCGACTTCCACTGTACACTTCCAAAACCCCTACACCCGACTTCTACTAAATTGGTATCAAAAAATTCTATTGCTGGTACGAATAAATTTGTCTCACGAAGACGAATCAAACAAAACTTGTTTGAACTAAATCGGAGGTCGTTTGACCACTAAACCAAGTGAACCAAAAGGGAGATTAGGTTTAGCCGGTTTAATTGGTTTGGGTTTGATTGATTCATCGGATCGGTGGTTTGGATTTGGCCGGTTAGGGATGGGTTAAACAGTGAAATTCCTCAAACCCTTCTCACTCGCGATTTCCGCCGTAACCCGCGAGCTTCCTCCTTCTCCTCTTCCGATCGGCTTTCCCTTATTCACGATTCGCCGCTGTCGTGCTTGCTCGCCGGTGACGAGTGAAGGAGATCTGAAGCCCACGGTTCTTCCCCATCTCGCCCGGAGTTGTCTCCTCTTCCTGCCGTCCGCGCACCAGAGCCATCTCTTCCGCCGTCGCCGTTCTCCGGAGCTAAGTCACCGTCCGATTCTCCATCTCGCCCGGAGTTGTCTCCTCTTCCTGCCGTCCGCGCACCAGAGCCATCTCTTCCGCCGTCGCCGTTCTCCGGAGCTAAGTCACCGTCCGAAGCCGAACCTTGACGTTCTAGGTGAAAGCTGAGGGATCGTCTCTAATGCTGTGTTTAAGCTAGAGGCCTTGTGTGGAAGATAAAAAGGTGAGGTTTTTTTTTGTTCCTCTCAGGTTTGTGGTTAAAGGCACTCCCTTTTTGCTGATCTTCACTGTGCTTCGTCTCTGGTGGATCTCTGTGACTTTTTTGTTCTTCTTTTCCGCGTTTTAGCTTATCAGTGTTTGCTGATTTGTGTTTTTATTGATTCGTTTCGGTCCTTTGGTGGATCGGCAGCTGGGAGTTTAGGTTTGGTGAACCCTAACACCGGCCAAGTACTCCTTTGCTAATAGGAAAGAAAGAGGTCTTTTTTATTATACTCCATCGAGATTTTGATTGAATTCAGGTTAGTGTTATGAATTTCCTGGACAGTACAGTATGGATCGTTTCCTTGTGATATGTTCGTGTTATTGCCCTAAAACATTGTTTATTTTTATTATTTTTTTATTTTTTAAGGTTTTAGTCTTCATTATGATTGTAGCGAAGAAACATGGCAACAAAATGTTTCTTGTTTAGCATCTCAATTTAGACTAGTTTAATATTGTCGAACAAGTATGGAAACAAGTCATCAAATCTTCATTAGCTACTTTATTGTTGTTTAGATGATGTTACTTCTCGGTTGTTCATTTGGCTAGTGAATGCTTGACTGCACTGTACGTGTAAGTCTATGGAAAGTAATTCATTCTCTTCAAATCTCCAAGATGCCGTCAATACATACTGCTAGCTTCAATCCTAACTATTAATTTTATCAATCTATGTTGCCAACTTCAACACTAATTCTCACTCTCAGCATTTCACATATTTAACTGCTTGTGAATAGACTTAATTTTGCATACACATTTGATCTTTAGGCTTGTTCTTGTTTCTCAATCCTATTTATAATATGAATGAGAGGATTAGAAGGATTTTTTATTTCAGGAAAAACTTGAGGAGGAAGCAAACTACAAATATATAAATTGGTCATTGCTTGATAGCAAATGCTTTTGGGTTATGACAACTCAAACAATTATTTGAAGTAATTCATGCATTATCAATAAGCTAAGTTACTAGTTTGTTTAATTGCAGCAAAATTAGAGAGCCATAAATTAAAAGAAAAGCATGAAAAAATCAAGAACCTTTTGAATGTCAAAAATAACCTCTCTGTTCAATACTTTATTTTCATTTGGTCTATCACTTCAAATACAGAAAACGGAAGAGAAAACGTAAATTCCTCAAATCAAAAGAGAGAGAGAGAGAGAGAAGCAAAGATGATTCCCGCAATACAAAGCAAAGAAACATACTGTTCTTGGACCAACTCCTATCGGAAGATATGTAGGCCTTCCTGATAATAAGGTTAAGATCTGTGAGACTTAAACTACTTCCAGTAGAGTCTCATGCTTGTTGATACTATCCACCTGAAAAAAAAGTACAAAGAATATCTATAAAGTAAAAACTAAAGAAACGCATCCATCAGACAAAGAAACTCTGGAACACCAGGGAAATAGATAAACTAAACCTAACTCGCCAAAAAGGTTCCAGAAAATTTTAACTCACCAACAAGCTACCTCCAACTGCACTCAAATTAATGGATAATCTCTAAAGTCGCTGCCGGTGTCAAGGTACGGTTGCTGATCAGCCACACCACTTGAGGAGGGAGTCGGACGACATAGGAACCAAGAATCATATCACCCCTCGCATACAAGCCAGACTTCCAGATAGTCGATCAACAACAGTCCTACCGTTACCGGCCACTTGACGACGATGTGAGAGGAGAAGTCGTGCCCGTTGGGTCGCCGTTGGGTCGCCTTCCGGAGGGTAATCAGAAAGAAAGGGCAAGGGCACCGCAGATACCTATTGATTTATTTGGTATTTTTACCAAAAGCCCTTTTAAAAAAATGACAGCCTAATATTTTCTGCATTTTATAGAAAACACCGTCTTTTAAATTATACATAAGGAACCCTTAACATTTAGAAATCGTGTTTTATTCTAAAAATTTATGGGTTGAACTTGTAAATCTGCCTTTTCTCCTCCGCAAAAGTTAAAAGAAAAGAAAAAGAAAAAACCTATAAGGAAATATAATATTTTTTAATAAGATATCTAATCTTTCGAACTGATTAATTTTAGTAATGATCGATTTAGTCCTATGAAA
>NC_133875.1:9749364-9805052 GCF_044706935.1 Curcuma longa | reverse complement strand
TATGTATTAAAATTTTATGGTACCTCCACTTCATATACTTTGTCATACAACAATGCATGTTGAGATGAATTTTGGTGGGATTTACTCCTTTAATACCCTTTCACATAACTTAATAACATTATAATAATTAAGTAGACAATTTAATTAAAATTTTATTTAACCATACTGTGATAATACATTCTTTACTTCTTTAGTTCCCTATCACCTTTTCTCCTTTAGTTCCCTTTGACGTAGCTTGTTTACTTCTAAAATAAGTATAACAATTAAATCATGAATTGAATTAAAATTTTGTTGCATCTTAACATGTCAACAGTTACACACTTTAGGTATGGTAAGAGAAATTTAGATAAGTTTTACTCCTTTAATGCCACTTGTTTAATTTCAGAAAGGAGTATGACAATAATTTAATAATAAATAAGTTAAAATTTTAGAAAAATAAGATATAAAATTATAAAAATTATTTTGACTAAGGTTTAAAATCTCGTGCTATTTTGCCAGATATAGATGAAATATTCCGTTCCATTTGTGGACCAATACAGTCACACCTCCGATGTCGGCGTGCCCCAAGGTCTCATGGACGCGTCGTGTGGGTCCAATGACGTGTTTGGAAGCGTCGCGTCGCTCCAACGACATGTCCAGAAGCATCGCGCGGGTTCAACGATGTCTCAGGAAGCGTTGTGCTAACCTGACGATGTGGCACAAGGGGCGGGGGTGTAGGTTTTTAAGTTAGGTTTAATTAAATAACTTAGGTCTTCTAGTTATGATTGAGATAATTTAGATAGACTTAATTAAATCCTAATAAAAGTATCTCATATTTTTTAAATAATAATAATAATAATAATTTTTAAATATTTAATTTAAATTATTTATTTTTAGTTAATATATACTATATTTATTTAAAAACAACTTAACTTAGGTAATTTAAGCAGGTCAAATGAGTATAGAAATTTAAATTTTTACCGTAGAATTCAAATTTCAGAAGTAGAACAAGCTTTAAACGGAATGAAAAATGGAAAAGCCGTTGGACCAGATGATATCTTGATAGAGGTATGGAAGTGCCTAGGGAAACAAGGTATTGAATGACTTACAAAATTATTTAACATGATATTGAAAACAAAGAAAATGCCAGATCAATGGAGAGTAAGTACTCTAATTCCCTTATATAAGAATAAGGGGGACGTACAAAATTGTGCAAATTATAGGGGCATTAAATTAATGAGTCATACCATGAAACTTTGGAAAAGAGTAATAGAAAACCGATTAAGGAAAGAGACGATGGTCACCGAAAATCAATTTGGATTTATGCCTGGTAGGTCGACAATAGAAGCTATACATCTTCTCAGGCAATTAATTGAAAAGTATCGGGAGCAAAAGCAAGATCTACATATGATATTTGTTGATTTAGAAAAAGCTTATGATAGAGTCCCAAGGGAAATTATATGGAGAATTCTAGAAAAGAGGGGTGTTAGCGTAGTATATATTGACCTAATTAAGGATATGTATGAGGAAGTAACGACTAGAGTGAAGACTGCAAGCGGATTAACTGAAGCATTTCCAATAAAGATAGGGTTACATCAAGGGTCAGCTCTAAGTCCTTATCTTTTTACACTAATCATGGATGAACTTACTGGACACATTCAAGATACCGTACCATGGTGCATGTTGTTTGCAGATGATATTGTATTGGTAGATGAGACACGTGAGGGAGTAAATGCTAAATTAGAATCTTGGAGAGAAACACTAGAAGAGAAAGGTTTTAGGCTTAGTAGAGTAAAGACAGAATATATGGAATTTAAGTTTAGTAATATTGAACGTAATGAGACAAGTATTAAAATAGGAGATGATGAGTTGTCTGGAACTGAGAGTTTTAAATATTTAGGATCATTTTTGCAAGCCGATGGAGGGATTGAGAGAGATGTCTTACATAGAATACAAACGGGATGGTTGAAGTGGAGGAGAACATCAGGTGTTTTATATGATCGTAAAGTGCCTCTAAAACTTAAAGGAAAGTTCTATAAAACGGCAGTTAGACCTGCCATGTTATATGACGCTGAATGTTGGGCTATGGCTCGAGCACATGAGCAAAAGATGAGAGTTGCGGAGATGAGGATGTTAAGATGGATGTGTGGGCATACGAAGATGGACAGAATAAGAAATGAGAGCATTAGAGAGAAAGTTGGAGTTGCATCTATTGAGGAAAAACTCTGTGAGACACGTTTAAGGTGGTACGGACATGTACTTAGACGACCGATAAATGCTCCAGTTAGGCGGTGTGAAACTATGACAAATACGCATATCAAACGAGGGCGAGGTAGACCAAAAAAGACTTGGTTAGCAACAATAAAACAAGATAAAATTTATTTAAATATAAATGATGATATAATAGGAGATAGAGCTTAATGGCGTAAAAGGATCCATATAGCCGACCCCACTTAGTGGGATAAGGCTTGGTTGTTGTTGTTTTTGTATATACTATATTTAAAAAATATCGAAACTATATCAGCATAGTACGATATGGTGCCAAAACTGTATCGTTCTGGTCCGGGATCGAAATCTCAACATGGGTCGAGATTTTAAATTTTGATCTTGACTAATTTTTAGTTGTGACATTATTAGTTAAATCCATCTAAATTAATCTCAATATGCTTCAACATGTATTTTGTTGTGTGATGATATGGTATCATATTGCCTCAACATGAGTGACATAATATATATTACCCATGTCAACTAATATTAGGATTTGCAATGTATTCGAATATTAAATTTGAGTTATATCAGGCAGCCTACTAAAGAATTTTATGCTATTATAATTTTGAATAGATATTTTTGTTTTCTTAGTATTGATATTTGAATTTTTTCAATTAATTTAATTGTTGTAACAAAACAAATTAGTAATATTATTTGACATAATATATTTTATGGTTTCGAAGCACTTTTTTTAGTGTCTATTTGTAAATGTGGGTAATTTTATTCTTTTTGGAAAATAAAATTAAATATAGTTTGTGTAACATTTTTATTTTTATTTTCTATTTATATTTTAAATATATGTATTTATTTGATTTATATTATATTTTTTGCATAATATATTCTTAACATGGCAATTTTGTCAAATGTGAACAAAACTTTCAACCCTCTAGGTGAACCAAAGACTCTAGTTTAGCATGAGTAAGTTAATGGATAAAATTATTTGCTTCATAAAGGCATTCAATTTGTACGTTTGTACTTTATTTCTTGTGAATTGCATCTTGCTCATGTTGAGGATCGGTGCGTTTGCTAGAGGGGGTGAATAGCGTTTCTTCGATGTTTCTTTGATCTTTCTCTGCAAGATAGTTAGCGGAAGCAAATAATAAAAGAAAGAACAAGATCACAACGCTAACCCGATTATTTACTTGGTCTCCACCTCCGCAGAGGTGACCAATCCAAGGATCCACACAGCCCACACACCCTTTCTACTATGAAAAGTCTCCTTCTCAAGAACTCTTGAAGGCGGAGAAACCTTTACACTTGATCTCTTCCTCTTATGAATAGAAATAGAGGTTTGGGAGGAAGAGTAGAAAAGTAGAAGACAGAGCCTTGAAGATCTCACAAAAGTTTGTACAAAAAGAACTTGTTATCTCTTCAATCTCGCAGCTGTCTTTTATCCTTTTCATGGTATCAGTCGACTGCTCCCATGACCAGTCGACTGATGGGCTTCAACAGCTACAGAATCTGCATTAATTGCTGCCTTAATTACCCCAACGTTTGAATTCCAATCGACTGCTCCTAGGCCAGTCGACTGCCTGTCTTCTTCTGGCTCGACTGATTTTTCTGTGTATGACTTATTCAGCCATCAGTCGACTGAAATTACAGTCTAGTCGACTGATACTCTGATCAGTCGACTGAAAATATAGTCCAGTCGACTGATACTCTGATCAGTCAACTGAATCACAATTCCAGTTGACTGACCAAGTTGAAACTCCCCTTTTCAGCTTCTTCTTCAGTCCTTAGCCTTGACGCAAACCTTCAAACGCCTTCCACAAGCCTCATGCCCTTCCTTGCACTAGCTTGAGACGTTTCCCTCAGCTTCGTCATGCTAAGTCCTTTGCCAAGAGGCCTCGCCTCCGGGACTTCACCTTTGCCAAGAGGCCGCACCTCCGGGACTTCATCCTTTGCCAAGAGGCCGCGCCTCCGGGACTTCACCAAATGCCAAGACTTCATTCCTGGACTTTCCTGTGAACTCAAGTCACACTTGTTAGATCACCAACATTGCTTAACTTAAATATGTTTTAGCCAAATATTAAAACCCAAAAGTGTTTGGGGCAAGATTGCACCAACAACTCATATTTAAGACACATTAAGTAGAGGGGATGCATGTTTTTTTTTTTTGTATGCCATTTTAAAATTTTATTGCATAGGAACCTTCTACTTTAAAAATTAGTATTAAGTTTTGTCATATTGTTAATGACAATTCATTGAGATTCAAGCCCTAAATTGTCGAGTCATGTTGATTGGCATGAGTGATGTAGAATTTATGATTTTGCTTGCCAATTGACACATGAAGTACTCAGCACTAGCATTGACACAAGAGTTACTGAAATAGAGAGGGAGAGAGGAGATAAGTGAGAGTAGAAGAATAAGTTATCATAAAGAAGAGGAAGAGGAGTATAGGCACGTTGGAAGTGAACACACGACAATGACTTTGGGTGGCAAGCGCTACATTTGCTTCAGGTGATGGGTAGACAAAGGGATGCACGAGGAATCAATTAAAGGAGTGAGAGAATAAAGAAATTAAATAATTTTTAATCTTGTAAAATATAATGAACCTAATTAAATAAAATTTGAATTATCTTATATGTAAACTTGGTTTTATTTAAATAGGCCAACATAAATTCAAATCCACTCCTTTTGAACCTTTTTTATTTTAATCATTATATATATTTAATGTATTCAATTTGACCCAAAACAAATTTCCACTTGACTCTAAAATCCAAAATGCCAGTTATATCTACTTGATGCACTCAATTAACCCAAACTAACATTCAAACAACTCTACAATACAAAATATTAGTTTGATAGCTTAATTAGTTATCTAAAAGGTCAAAAAACACAATTTAAAATGCAAAAATTTAAATAGACTGAAATTTAGTATAAAGATTCTTTTTTTTTGTTCTAACTTTTGTGACATCAGAAGTAATAGAGAGATTATGTGAGCAAGTAATAGAAACCTATACTTTAATAAGATCATATTGTGTTTCTTTTCCACTATTCTCAGCTTTAATAAGATCATTTTTTTTTCTTGTTCAACACAACATTTTGTTTAAATGAAAATTTATTTAATTAAATAAAAAATAAATTATTTATCTTTTTCAATATTTTTAATTCATTTGATTTATTTAAGATTCATTGTGATTACAAGAAGTGTGTACTGACCAGATCAAATTATTTTTTTGTAAAAACTCTATTTTCAAATTTGAATATGATTATCGAAAAATCTGAAATTCAAAATTTTTAAATTTAATTGAGTCAAATCTGTGTCAAGATTCATATTTATTTTTAAAATTTATACTTATAAAATTAAATAAGTTTAATTACAAAACTTAGGTTGTAATTTAAACTTTAAATATAATGTTTTATATTCTAAAATTTAAAAATTTTGAATTTGTTTATTTTTTTATCCACTTTAATAATTTTAGTTATGTCAAAAAATATGAAAATTAAACAATAAAGTATAAATTATTTTACTGCTACTAAGAGTGCTTATATTTAGATTTTTATCTAGCAAAATATAAAAAACAAAGTAATATTTATTACTCAAATTTATTAACAAACATTCAAATGCAAATTTCAAACACAATTATATAAAACGTTCATTTCAAACAAAATTACATGATCAACTATTCATAGCATTTCGAGGATTAAATCTGAAATTGCTCTAATGTTACAAAATTTGAAATCAAGGTATGCCTTGGTTTATAGAGGACGAGGCTTTTCATTTTTCTCATTACCTATTCCAGTGTTCTATTTGCAAAAGTTGAATGAAATAAGTATACAATTTACAAGTAATTAAAAAAGGTAAAAATTAAAATATAAATATTTGCAAGAATTTTTTATTGTACATATTGAAGTGATCAAATTAATCAATAGACTTAATTAAAAATTATAACTTATACTAAGTAAAATTAATTATTAATTAAATAACTATCGAAATTGCACAAGTATTTGGTATCATATGATATTGAAATTGTATTGTTTTGGTCAATGACCAAAATAATTTAAACCTTGCCGAGTTTAGAAACAAGCCATTAGGTCCTGTTAGAGTGATCCTACTATCCTATGATTCACTTGTTGAATTTTTTATTATCTCCATTTCTTCTGTTAATGTCACAGCCAATACTTATGTTGGGATAATAGTTTAGTTTGTGCAGTTTCTAGTAATGCAATAAACCAACAAAATCACCTCATCCTTTTTTGTTCCAGTTGTAGAATAAGAGAATATAAAATATATAGACAATGTTGCCTAGAATCACTTCTATGCTAATTCTTCTTTGGGCAAATTTTGATCCCTTTTTTTTTCCGTTTATTTGTAATCCTCTGTCCTATCTATACTTTTCAGTTTTTACTAGGTGAAATTGCAGCTGGGTAGAGAGAAATGTGTTGTTGTTTCACATTAAGATACAATCTGACAAAAATGTTTAAGTGAAAAGCATTTAACTAGGAGCAAACCTAACTTCTGTGTTATCTTATCAGCGACTAATTGGAGTTTTTCTAGATGCTCTTTTAACTCTGTTCTTGAACATTTCTTAGTTGGAGATGTTTTTTTCTTGTTAGGTCCAAATGGAAGTGGGAAAAGTTCTCTCTTCCGGGTTCTTGGAGGTCTCTGGCCGCTTGTATCTGGTTATATTGTAAAACCAGGGATTGGTGCAGATCTTAACAAGGAGATTTTCTATGTCCCACAACGACCATATACAGCTGTGGGAACACTTCGTGACCAATTAATCTATCCTTTGACAGCAGATCTAAAATGACATTAATTAATGCCAAATTAATTTGGTCTCATGAAAGCACACAATACATTATTTACTAGGTTCATGAAACCACACAATACATGCATATGCATTAATTCTCAAAATAAGCTTTTAACACTTCCTCTTAATTTTGAGAGATCTAGCACTCCAAGCTTTTCATGTAAATAGAGAAACTTTTTGGTTGAAAGTGGCTTGGTGAAGATATATACTACTTGATCTCTAGTCTTGCAAAAAGCTAACTTAATTTCTCCTTTGTTTTCTAACTCTGATGAAGTGATGTTGTAGCTCAATGTGCTTTGTGGTTGTGAGAAATAGGGTTCTTGGTCAATGATAGACATATTATCATAGAAGAATATGGTAGGCGTAGATTAATCTTGCTTCAATTCCTTGAGAATTCTCCTCAGCCTAATAATTTCACACACTACTCCACATGTTGATATATATATATTTTAGCCTCAGTATATGACATAGCTAAGGTATTATGCTTCTTTGATGACTAAGAAATAAGCTTTATTCCTTTGTAAAGCACAGCCAGATGTATTCTTGCAATCGTCTATTGAACCTGCCTAATCACTATTAGAAAAGCCTTGCAATTTATTTTCTTCCTTTGCTTCAAATATAATTAAATAATTCTTAGTTCCTTGTAGATATCTAAAAATATATTTAGCTGCTGCAAGATGAAGTTTGCTAGTCTTGCTCACAAATCTTGAAATAACACTAACAACATACCAAGGTTTAAAATTTTGAGCCATATTTGAGTTTTGGTCTTTTGACTCGAACAATACAGTTTTGATACTATATCGTGCTATGTCTTTCGATACTTATTTAATTATATTATTAATAATAACAATCAACTTTTATTTTAATTAATTATTTGTTTAATTATTAGACTATAATATGTGCATTCTTCCATTTAATATATAGGATTTTTCAAAATTTGGATGTAAGATATTATATTTAGGCTTAAATTAGATTTTAAATTTTATAGTTAAATTTATTTTATTGTATGGATATAATTTTCTTAAAAATAAAAAAAAATAGAATTTAATTAGAATTTGTTTCAATCAAATTTGAAAATTTTAATTCAAAATTTTTAAATAAAATAAATTTAAATTTAAAATTTTTATCCTTCAATTTGAATTGGAGATAATTTTTTTTAAAAAATTTTCTTGTCAATGTTCCATTTACTACACATTTATTTATTTATTATCATATAATTTTGGTAATATTTTCTATGAAATAAATTTAAAAACTAAAAAAATTTAATTTAATAAATTTTGCTTTGCTCAATCCTAATTTTCTCATCCCTTGTTCGCACTATTTTGCACTATTATAAAAATTAGAATGCAAAAAAAAATCTTTGTTAAGATTAGATACTAAGTTTTATTCAATTTAATTTTTTTATATTTTACATTATTTCTTTAAAATTTTATGGATACTAATTAAACTAAATTTACTAATATTTTAAATTCTAGTGGTCGAGTGTAAGTTTGTTTAACATTGGGTAGTGTTAATCGAGGGAGTTTAAATTGACCTTAATTTTGATTTATTTTGATTAGTTTAAAATATAACTAAATAATTTGGTTGAATTGTATTTAATTAGATTGCTTTAATCATATTTAATTAAATTTTATTATATTTTTAAAATATTAGAAATTATTTAATTAGGATTAGAATTAATGATATTTAACTAAATTTTCTTTTTCTCTCTCATTCTCATTTTCTCCCTAATTTTTTTATTTCTTTTCTTTTTCCCCATTCCTTTTCTCGTGATTTCTTTACTTTGTTTTCCTGATGCTTCCCCTATGATTAGATCTCTTTTCTTTTTTTCTTTGCTTTTTTTTCCTGATTTTTTTCCTGATTTTTTTCCTATTTTTCCCAATTCTTCTCCACCCAATGTCCAATTCCTCCTGACTCTCATAGGAATGCAACATTTTGACCAATGTTTTGCCCTCCACCGCTGACTAGAGATGCCTGTCACCTCCAATCATTGGCTTTCACTCCTCTCTGGTACTTCTGTGTTCCCGCTATTTGCTCTCTTAGCTCTCTTCTTCTCTCTTGCCCCCTCTTTGTTTTACCTTGCCTCTATTGCTGTTGTACTCCTCTCCTCCTTTCTCTCCCTTTGTTTCCATTGTTCCTTGTGTCAAAGTGATCTCATTCTCATACGCCGATCAATGGGCGGAACGGTAAATTTTGCCCATGCCAACTGACACAACTCAACATTCGAAACCATGCAACATATACAAGATCATGTATAAATAAAATGAGTGACCTTACAAGTTTTCTGTATATAGTCTCATCAACCTTCTTAGCTCCATTTTTTGAAAGCTTATTATTGACTACCATAGGAGTATAAGAGGCTTTGCAGCAAGTCATATTAAAATTTTCCATCAAATCAATAGCATTTTATTCTTTGAGAGAGAGATTCTCCCATTCTCTTGCTTCACTTGCATCCCAATAAAATATCTCATATCTCTCATTCTCAAATTGGCTCTTGATGGCTTTCTTAGAATTTTCAATCATCATCAGACTATTGTCCATATATATCAGATCATCAATATAAAAACATCTTATAAGGAAACCTATTGCACCTTTTGTCTTCGCATACCATGATGACTCACTTAGACTTCTCTGCAATCCAATTGTTGAAAATAATTATCAATTTTGCTATTCCATGCCAATTGGCACAACTCAATATTCGAAACCATGCAACATGCACAAGATCATGTATAAATAAAATGAGTGACCCAACAAGTTTTCTGTATATAGTCTCATCAACCTTCTTAGCTCCATTTTTTGAAAGCTTATTATTGACTACCATAGGAGTATAAGAGGCTTTGTAGCAAGTCATATTAAATTTTTTCATCAAATCAATAGCATTTTATTTTTTGAGAGAGATTCTCCCATTCTCTTGCTTCACTTGCATCCCAATAAAATCTCATATTTGTCATCTCAAATTGGCTCTTGATGGTTTTCTTAGAATTTTCAATCATCATCAGACTATTGTCCATATATATCAGATCATCAATATAAAAGCATCCTATAAGGAAATCTATTGTACCTTTTGTCTTCACATACAATGATTGCTCACTTGGACTTCTCTGCAATCCATTTTTTGAAAATAATTATTAATTTTGCTATTCCATGTCAACTATCACAACTCAACATTCGAAACCATGCAACATACACAAGATCATGTATAAATAAAATGAGTGACCGAACAAGTTTTCTGAATATAGTCTCATCAACCTTCTTAGCTCCATTTTTTGAAAGCTTATTATTGACTACCATAGGAGTATAAGAGGCTTTGCAGCAAGTCATATTAAATTTTTACATCAAATCAATAGCATTTTATTTTTTGAGAGAGATTCTCTCATTCTCTTGCTGTACTTGCATCCCAATAAAATATCTCATATCTGTCATCTCAAATTGGCTCTTGATGGATTTCTTAGAATTTTAAATTATTATTAGATTATTGTCCATATATATCAGATCATCAACATAAAAGCATCCTATAAGGAAATCTATTGTACCTTTTGTCTTCACATACAATGATGGCTCAATTGGACTTCTCTGCAATCAATTTTTTTGAAAATAATTATCAATTTTGCTATTCCATGCTCATGGGGTTTGCTTTAATCCTCAAAGAACTTTTTGAAGTCAATACACTCTGTTTTCTTGGCCTGTAATTACATATTCTTATGGCAACATGCGACTTTATGCCTTTGAACAAAGCCATCTTCGTTGTACATTGTCTTGAAGAACAATTTTAAGCTGATAATCTCTTTGGATGATGGCCTTTCAATGAGCTATCAAGTGTTGCTCTTCTCAATCATCTCATTTCTTCAGGCTTGTAGCCAAACTTCTTCTCTAGTGACATCCTCATAACTTTGGGTCTCACTAGCAACAAAAGAAACATCACATGCTTTATATACTTCTTGCAATGAACGAGTCTTTCTTGATGGTGATTAGTTGTATTTGAAACTAAATGATTTGTTGATGATGGAGAGCCTGGAGTTTCTAGATTTAGAGAAATTAAATGGGTGACTTCACTAGCTTGAGGAGGTGTTGCTTGTGCATCCAGTTCTTGTCTTTCCATTCCCATGCACTTCCTTCATTGAAAAACACATCCTTTTGAAATGATCAACTCTCGAGTGTTGAGATTGTGCAACCTATAACCTTTGGAATGGTCACTATAGCCAATGAAGATGTATTTCTCTCCTTTTCCATCAAACTTTTCTATGTTTTGAGGAAGAATGCGATAAGAAGCCAAAAAACCAAAAATGATCAATCTTCGATTTTTCTTGGAACCATGTTTCATAGGGCGTCATGCGGTGGACAACCTTTGTTGGAAATCTATTCAAAAGGTATACAACTTTATTAATAGTTTCTGTCCAGTAGGTGTTTGGCAAACATTTGGCTTCCAACATGCTTTGAGTCATGCGATTTTTCCATTCCACAATACCATTTTGCTGAGGACTTCATCGGACAGTAAGCTGCCTCCTTATGCCCTTTTCTTTGGAATAGTTCCAGAATGACTGAATGAATTCTCCTCTTCGATGTGTTCTCAAGCCTTTAATGCTTTATCCATTTTTTTTCCAGCATAAGCCATAAATTGAAGAACTTTAGAGAAAGCTTTAGATTTTTACTCAAGAAAACTAACCCACATCAACTTTGAATAATCAGAAAATATCTTCTGTTATTCAAAGAACAAGTTTTGGTTGAACCACAAATCTCGACATGCAATAATTCTAGTGGACTAGTAGCTCGCCATGAGAATTTGGGAATGACATTGTATGGATTTTTCCATAAACACAACCTTCACAAACTCTCTCTCTCTAATGTCATCAGAAGGTGGCCCAATAACCATATCCTTCTTATTCAACAATTTAAGACTAAGAAATTAAATGCCCATATCTCATATGCCAAAGCATTGACTCATCTATGACTTCAAATTTTAAAACTAGATTTTCTTTATGAGACATACACATTGGGAACACTCTATTTGATGCCAAAGCATCGACTCATCTGGTTGACCTCTATTCTTGTCAAAAAGTGTGTATTTATCTCATATAACCCTTTTTATCTAGTTGACTCATTCTCAATAAGTATGTAAATAATTCAGGGACATAAAGCACATCTTTAATAGGTTTAGAAGTACCTCACTTTGTTTCCATGGTGATATCACCTTTGCCTTCACCTTCATGTACTTTCCATCTATAAGCTTCACTTTGGATTTAAATGAATCATCTGGATAGATTGCACCCACTAGATAGATTGCACCCACTATCAAGGTACTATGTATCTTGATCTTCTTGTGTACTCATGCAAAAGTAAATAATTGTGTGGAGGATTCATCATTTTCGGTGAAGTTACCTTGATTTTTCTGCTTCTTCAGGTAATTGATGTAAAGACGATTTTACAATCATTACATGGTCTAAACCAACAATCTTTGCTTTCATTTTGCTCTTTTTGCATATGTGGCATCGTTTGAAATCTTTGTTGATAGATTGATTTTCTTCCAATCTTTGCCTTTTGATTCACCTCTTGAATTGGAATTCTGATGTTGGTACTTTGGTTGTGTCGGTTGGTCTTCATTCTTGCTTTCCATCACATTCATCTTGGATTGGAAGGCTTGCTCTAATGCTTCCTTTATATATCTAGCATTCTATTCTCATGCGCTTCAAGCGAACCCATTAGTTCATACATAGTGAGTTTAGGTAAGTCTATAGATTCCTTAATGATAGAAACATGTTGAAATTTTTGTAATAAAATTTGCAAAATTTTATCAACTATTTTCTTTTCTTCTATAGTGTCACCACAACTTTTAATCAAATTAACCATCTTAGCAATTTTTGAGAAAAATTTGCATACCCTTTTAGTGTCTTTCATGGACAAATTATCAAAATTGTTCCATAGAGTCAAGAGCTTAAAGACAATGACGGTCTCTGAGCCTTGGAACTCTTAGCCTTTCTATAATGAAAATTCGAAGGAAAATAGACTTGCTCAATCATTGCGGAATGTATCATAGTGCATTTATATCCTTTTTCACATTCTCTTTATATTACCTTTGTTGAGCATTTGTCCATGCCGAAGTGGTTTTTGTTGGTGGTTCTTCATTGCTTTCTTCAATTACTCCCCAAAGATCTTGTGAGATGAAAAATATTTCCATTTGGCTACTCCAATAATTATAGTGCTCTCCATCAAAAAATTGGAACCTGACTTGGAGAGTATTGGAAGAGTGCATTTGCCATTTGAAAACAATGAGTATATAGAAGCTTGATGCTTTGATATCACTGCTAGATATTGGAGCAAAAGTAGAAACATAGAAGTACAAAAAACAGTGGAAGAAAATTATATTGGGTATATTTATGGCATAACCACTACTATCTTATACATTCATTAACCATATCTAAACCCTCTATAGTTCTTTCATGTGGACCTCTAAGCATCCCCAGTGTCATGGGTAGATATGTGCAGGCCTAAAGAAGGTGACTTGGGATTTCGAGATTTGCGAGTTTGGAACCTTGCCCTCCTGGTTAAGGTTTTGTGGCAGATACAGATGAAGAAGGACACCCTTTGGATCAAATGGGTCCATCATACTTACTTGTGGCTTGTCGATGTATGGACATGAGAGACAGCCCATTTGGATTCCCCTTTGATCAAATGATTATTACATATACAAGATCTTATATTATTAGCTGTTGGGTCCTTGGAGGCCACTAGATAGAGACTGGTTCGATCAGGATGGAGGGGTAGCACGGGCATATGATTTTTTTAGGCATCCTAGTCCTAAGAAGCCATGGGCTCAGATAGTGTGGAAGACTTACAGCTAAGTCATACAGTCACCTTCTGGATGTTGGCATAGAAGCAACTCTCCAGTAGAGACAGAAAGGATTACTTAGAGAATCGACAATGCACTTTCTGTGGCCAGGTACTAGAAACACAGGAGCATCTATTCTTCGGATGCTCCCCTATTGCGGTATTATGGAGGAATATCAGAGATTGACTTTATATGCGATCGGAGATGGCCACCTATTGACAAAGGCTCGCCATCTTCCCTTGTCATCTATGATTCATTTTGTATGGAGGGATTGAAATAGAAGCTTCTTTGGTGAGGGACAATTAGACATTCAAAGGATTGTCAAGTTTGTGCAAATTCATGTATATCGATCGCTGAGTGTTTTCTCTGATCTGATGCTTTGTTAGACATGAGGAACTCCTAAAGATTGGTTTTGGTACTCTTATTCATGCTATAAAATTTTCCATATCCAAACAAAAATCATAGATAATTCTAAAATGACATTAATTAATACCAAATTAGTTTGGTCATCATTTACTAGGCTCATGAAACCACACAATACATCATTTACTAGGTTCATGAAACCACACAATACATGCATATGCATTAATTCTTAAACATGCATATGCATTGATTCTCAAAAGTAATTTTCAACAAGTATATTTCTTGGGGTTTAATGATTTTGACAACCTAATTCTAAAGGCTAGGGTTCTACTTGTAAATGCTAAGGTATGCAATATATTTTAACATTGATAAATAATAAACATAGATAAGAAGAGTCTAATTAGGATTAAACCCTATTCTGTTATTTATAACATGGTGTCACAGCCTTGGTGATACCCATCATTAACATTCTACCTGCACCTATTTGCCTAAAACCTCTCAAAGGCTTCATCCATTAAAGACCTCTGCACACACTCCTCTATGTGGAAACCGATCAATATCCTCACCTGTTTGAGATTTTTGCATGACACCACTTTAGTTCTATTAATTGCTTGATCTTACAATATTGTTTTTGGCTAACATATTCATTTTTTCCTACAAATTAATTTATTTATTTTTTGATGAAAAGGTAAATATATATCATCAAAGAAAAAGCATAAACATACAGGATTAGAAGATCCCTTCTCATGTCATGTCTGACGTAGTGTCAGATTTGAGAAGGTATCCGAGGTATAGCGTATAAGTGCTTACATGTGTATCATCACTCTCATTCTCTCTGTAACCACATGATAGTCAAGGTTGCTATTTGCACCTTAGAATCTTATGATCCAGAATGATCTAATTGATCCTGGTTTCAAGTAGGATTTAAATTGGGTTTTGATTTTACTAACCTATTATATGATCATATGCTCGCTTACCATTCATAGATAGGATCTTGATCCCAACAACCTATACTGGCTACTATATACTGTCTTTCTAACTCCTTGTTAGAAGAATTCTTTCTCTATCATATACTTATGGTTCATTCATCTTACATAAGTTCTTATTTGCTATGTAAAGATAGAATATATATTTGTTTATGCTTCATATGAGAGTCTCAAAAATGTAATGCAAGTTCTGTCAGTTGGGAACAATCTTTCCCATTAGTGTATAAATGTATTTTTGTGTTTTTTTAGTTCATTCTGATAGTTAGGTTCTTACTCAGGTCTGTTCAAAATTGGATTTCAAGTATTTTTTTTTTTACTTTTATTGACAACTATTCAAGAATGACTTACTTTTGTAATGAAATCCATTCTGAAATCTATACTCTATTTGTTCTTCCTTTTTGTGCAAAGATACATACCCAATTTCCGTATAGGTTTTAAAGAACTTACTATTCTCTTTTGTTCTTTGTAATTCTTTATCTCTAGCTAGGATACTTTTTATAAGTTATATTGTTTTCACACACCCTAATAAAATGACATAAGGAAGAAATCACCACTACCATTTGATTGAGATTGCTTGTATACTTCTTATTTACTTGCAAGTATCACTCAGATTTTGGGATGATGTTTATTTTCTAACCACGCCGACCCCACTTAGTGGGATAAGGCTTGGTTGTTGTTTGGTTGTTGTTGTTGTTGTTTATTTTCTAACCACATGCCTTCTTGATGTGCTGGTTTTCTTTTACTATCTTAGTTCCATGTGATTCTATCTATTGTCTTTTGTCAAAGGTATTCATTTGAACTTATTTTAATTTTTTTCATCTATTATCTATTGGGAGATAAGTTGTCTCCTAGAGCCATTTAGCTTGTTGCTTGGTTACATTTAGTTGAAGGAGTACCATTGCTGCTTTCTAGTGTCACATGTATTTGTCTTTGTCCTTGTACCCTTCGTTGTGTTCATTTTATTCTTTTGAGACTTCTTTTCTACTTCTGAGTCTGTAATTGAGGTGCTTTTTGTCTTATACCTTTTTCATTCTATTATCTTCTTTTGCAGAACTGCTTGCTAGCACTGAATTAAGGTTCTTTTAGTCTTACACCTTTTTCCATTCTATTATTTTGTAGAATTGTTGGCACTAGAGCTTTCATCGTTTAGGCTCAACAATAGACATGAGTTCCACTACTCACCCAAGGCCACCTTCTATTTTAGATCTAACCTCTAATGAATCTTCCCATTGCTTTTCAGAAAGTACTTGAAATTCTACTTCTCATCTCTTTTCTCATTTCATATCCTTCATTGCACTCCCATCAACCCATTCTTAATTTTCCCCCCTTTTGGATTCATACTATTTCAATAACTGTATTGGAGGCACTCTCACATTCAAGGTCTAGGTTGTGCTCATGGAGATGCAGACCTTACATTCTAATGCAATATGGGGTTTGGTACTTTTTCCTGTCGGAATGCTTAATGGATTGTATATGGATTTTCATAGTGAAGCAATCACTGAATGTTATCGTGGATTCACTATCAATGAAGGCTCAATTATAGCTATACTTAGGTTTTTGAAACACTATTAAGACACCTTTGTTAAGGATCAATGAGTAGCTAGAAGGGGTAGAATTTGCACAAATGTGTTTCCACAAAGGCCCTTAGTATGTGACTCAATGTTGTAAGATGCATATGAGCTAAACATAAATAATAGAAGTTGCTCCAATGCTGTTTTTGTAAAGCCTCTTGATAGGATCCAATTCACACCAAAATTAAATCCTTATAAAGTTGGGTAGATCAAATATCCCTTCTATGATATTGGTATTTGATTTCTATCTAAATGAGTTTTCGCACCGATGACATGGACATCCTACATGTCATCCTTGGTAGACTATCGTCATACATGACTTCCTTGGTAGATCAAACATTCCTTTATGTTAAATAGATTTAATTCCTATCCAAATGATGGTGTGATGATCCTCTTGTGGACATCGTACATGTCATCCTTGGCAAACCATGGTTGTACAATGTCATATGATTAACAAGAAAATGCATATATTTTGAAATTCAAAGGAAAGAAAATCATACTTCATTTTATTGATCTAAGCATAAGCTGTAAAAAAACAAAGGATGCCCCTTAAGCTCTCATTCAAAGGGAAGGGGAAGATCAACCCTAGGTTCCTAAGAAACAAGAGTAGAAGATCCATGTTCTTTAGGTCAGTCTCCAGTAAATGCGTCCAAAATTTTGACTTCAAACAAGTCACTTCATAACTTATCGTTTATTTCCAGACGAAATTAAAGATGCAGAGATGAAACTACATTTAACACTTCAAGATATAATTCTTACTTCACAGACTTTTTATTTCTCTTGAGACCCAAGGACTCCTCTATTGAAGCATGATACTTCACCCCAAAAGAGCAGATAAGTTACCTGTTTCAACTTGACACTAATAATAAAGCTACTCGAATTCTTATCACATTACCATCTTTGGAGATTAATAATCCTTTAATCCTACCTCCGAAATACTCTTCCTGATGATCCTGTACTCAAGCCTTTAAAATGCTTCTAACAACTTCCCACACTTAAGGGATACTTTATGTGCCACCATATTGGCCATGACATAAGCCTACTATTACAACACTATCCTAAAGGCCTAACAAAACAAAACACATTAAAAGAACAAAGTGAAAATTTTAGAATGCAAATTGATTAAATTGTTTATACTTAGTAAAAGATCTTGAGGAATGCCACTATCAAGTCTAAACCTTGTTAGTATATCTATTTTTATTCCTTGCTATTTCTATCCACCAAACTAGTTCTATTGTGCGCTTGAGAGAGACATGTCAATCCTAGGTGACGAATTGGATTGAGTAATTATTATAAAAATTATGCTGATGTATCCCTTAGACTCAAAAGACAATCATATAAAGTTTACTAATGCATTCACTAGCCCAAGTAATCTTGTAGCGACTGCTTTTAGTAACACTTATATTTGTTCTACATCTTTTATTGTGAGAAAATTGATTTAATTTATTTAAATGTTAGCTCAAATTTAAATTTTTTAAATTTGTTAATTTGCTAGTACATATACAACCTTCGTTCTTGCATATTGATCTTATTATCACATGATCTTCTTTTGTAGACACATCCTTGATTAATATTTTCATGCCCTATCACTACTATAGAGATTATGACAGTATCCTCATCCAATGATCAGTCAAAATATCTTAAGCCATTGGAAGGGTCAATTAAATAGCAAGAGAAAACAATGAGGCTTAATTGAGAAAGCAAGTAATTTATTTTCTAGCTCGTTTGTAGGAATGCCTAAAGAACTAGATAATGAAAGTTTTTTAACCTTGAATATCAAGACTCAGATGGTGTTATTGTTATTTGGTACTTATTGGAAAACAATGCTCGAATTGAAGTTGCTGACAACTTGTTTATTTGAAACTTCACTAGCACAATGAAAGTTGTGGTATTTTTATTTATCTATTTCTTAACTTCTTTATTCCAGCGCTAAGTTCAAAATAAAATAAATTATTTTTTTTTCAATTTAAAAGATGTACCTTTTGCAAGTCACATAAGAAGTAAGCTCTATGCGGCTTGTGCTTTTTATCATAGTATGGAGGTGCTAGCATTCATTGTTAGGAGAGAGGGGTGATGTTTTAAGGTCTCTAAGGAGGGTCTGCAATGACAGTGATAAGGAAAAGAGGGTGGCGGCTAGGTCTCAACATGATATAATTATGCTATTATCTTCTCTTTTAAATCTAATATGAGGCTTTTTATAAAGATGGTTCGCAACTATATTTTACCCTTTCGCCATAATTGATGTCGGTCCTATTAATTTATGTCATGATGTGCCTCTTAATATCTATCCTAAAAAGCTATGCTCAACTATTGTTTGTTACAACCATGATTCATTTGAAAGAATAACAATTTGAGAACTCGTCTTATCAATTGATTTCCAATATGCTTAGATTTGATAAAATGGCTACCAATTGACTATATATTATACTTTCTAATGTACCAGGAGTGATATTTTCTTTGTTGATTACTCACCTCTAAAAGGCTATCAAAGTACCAAACAACAAGTGTTCATGAAATGGTTCAATCCACAAACATAAAGTATGATGATTTTCTTACAAGATGATTGTGGTACTTTCAAGTCGAACAATCAAATGCACCCATCTTATATGAGACATCCTATAAAAGATGCTACTATACCAAATTATTTTTAGGGTGAATCACATCTTATGTTTTGTTTTCTAACATCCTATCTACATACTTGTCTAGACATCAATAAATCTCGGAATGACATTATTTACCTCTATTATATTGTAGAAACAAAGTATGTACTGTCACACCAGGTTATGTTGTTTCAAAATCGTTATGATTAGTGACATTTAATAGTATTGTTTGGTGATCTTTATGATTGTCTTACATTATAATAGATCTAGCATTGATATTATATTTTATCATAATCTATTGTTTATATAGAAAATAATAGAATTCATAAGAGAGATTTTATTATACAATGTCTAGTTACATTATTATAGTGATTACAATCTAAGTTCTATTGGGCACCATTGCATACATTTGGAAGGAAGAATAATGCAAACAAAGAATTGAATTTAATTTTTGAGTTTTGATTTGTATAATATTTGGACTTTTCATCTACTCTCCATACCTATTAAATACTCAACACTTGCACATTGACCCTCCAAGTTGATACATATGTTTTTATTCATTTTACATCTAAAAATTTTTATACCTACAAGATATCAGATTTAGCACAAAGCCAACAAAAACAAAATGAGGAGAAGAGAATAGAAAGTTTACGGACTGCGGATGATATCAACGAATCAATAAGGGTTGGGCAGCAGACGATTCTCGCCAAATTCCAACAAGTGGATGTTAACAATCAACCAAATGTCAGTCACTGGCTTCCGTAAGCTTGCGGCAACCACACGAAGCCTCTTGCAATGGTCTCGCTTGGTCATGAGGCCTCCGCGAGGTCACGGTGGTCTCATTTAGTTGTGAGGCCTCTGTGAGCACGCGACCAGGCGAGGCCTCCACAAGCTCGTAGCGGCTTTGCGGTGGCTAATTAAGGCCTTTTGTAGTGACCTCGCTTGGCCTTGAGGTCGTGGTGGCCTCACTCCGCTGCAAGTTTGTGACCGCCTCATGGACATCGTGACGACACTATGTCTGACGACTTTTTTTTTCTTTCCCCTTTCCCTTCACTTTTTATTTTGTTCCTTCTAATCCTTTCCCCTTTTTATTTCTTTCCTTGAGATCCCTTTCTCCTTTGTTTCCGTCTAATTCATTTTTTGTTTCTTTCATGTTTTATTTCTACTTACTTTCTTCTTTCATTCATTGTTACTTACTGTCCTTCTAATGTTGATTGGTGTCTTTCCCCTTTTCCCTTTATTTCCCTTGATCCTTTCCCCTTTCATTCATTTTTATTTACTATCCTTCTAATGCCAATCGGTATCTTTCCAGTTTTTCCTTTATTTCTCTTGATCCACTAAGAAATCATTTCTTTTCCTTTTTCGATCGAGGATTCTTTTCCATAATTCCTTTCTCTCCTTGCTGCAATAGATACAAAAATTATTAAATATAATATAATTTTTAATCTAATAAAATATACTGTTATTTTAATTAAATATTGAACTAAATTAATCTATATATAAATTTAGTTCAATTTTACAATGATCGAAATAAATCCAAATTAAATTCAGTTTAAACCTACTTAATCCTAAGCGCTATGTCTACTTGGCGGACTCCACCTAATCCAAAATTTACTTTTACTTAATTCTAATTTTTAAAATAATAATTTAATTTAATTAATTATTTTTTAAAAATTAAAATAATTTAAAATGTAAAACTTTTAAATAAGATAAAATTTGGTATCTAAAAGATTTTTTGTGTGCTCTAACTTGTATGCACTAAAAGATTTAAATAATGTTAGCATATGGGAAAACTAAAGTTTGATGAGATTGTGTCGAGCTTCTTCTCCTCTTAGTTCTCAATTTTAGTTTGAATGTCAATAAACAACTAGGGTTTGATGTAACAATTTATTTAATTAAGTTTAAAATAAATTATTTATTTATACTATTTTTAATTTATTTTCATTAAAATATCATTTAAAATACATTATACTTCTTTTGATATTAGTAATGTTAGATGTTATGAATTTTACTAAACTTATTTTAAATATTTGTATAAATTTTAATTTCAACTAGTGTTATATCATTTTAAAAAAAGAGAATTATATTTATTTGCTATATCATACATTATATCAATCAAAGTCATCATCCCTTTATCCTTTATGATACAATAAAAAAATTTAGGCAATACTTTTACGTATTCTAAAAATACATTAATTCATTGATAATTTGAAATTTCAAATAAATGTAACATAATAAATGCCTAAAATCATAATAATATAACTAAAGATGTCGAATCAAAGATCAATCACTATTATAAATGGAAGTTGGACTTAATATGCCTGCAATAAACCTTGAAACTGTTGAAGACCAATCTTCATGACTATTATAAATGCAAGTTTTGGACTCGGCGACTTTGCAATAAAAAAATAATTAATACTATTTAATTATATGCAATAATAATAAAAATATAAATTTTAAATTTATATATTATTGATTCAATAAGCTCTAAACATTCCATGATATCAAACTTGAACTTAACATTCAACTTCTAAAATATAATTTAATAATATCTATAGCTATCAAATATTAATATATATATTTTTAATTAATATATTTTATATTTAAAAAAGTATCGATACTGTATCGGCACAGCATGATACGATGCTGAAAATTGTATCGTTTTGATCTTTTTATGACCCAAAATTTTAAACCTTGGAAATATCCATCTTAGACATTTGGATTCACACCTTTATTGGTTACTTGTACTTGAGTCCACGTCCAAGTCCAAGTAACATAGTGTAAGTGTTTATTTTAGCAAGATCTCATCTTGAGGGAATTTCTTGAAGTTGGTAATTGTTTCTTTTGGGGGGTAAATAGTTTTGGTAAGTATAATTTTTTAAGTAAGAGTAGTTTTGGTTGAAATTCAATTTATATTGGGATATTTCATACAATTTGATTACGTTCCTAGTTTCATTCTTTTTGTGAGTTTGTTTATTTTTCTGTGTCAGATAGATATGCCCTGTATTGTGTATGTGAGTGAGTTTGATTTTAATTCTTCATTAGTGTTTAAGTGAAACTATTTTTCAGTTATGTTTCTAACTGAAGCTAATTTATCTACGTAACAAGCTAATTTCTAACTGAAACTAATAAATGCACTTTTGAAGAGTGGATTCTTTGTCTTCCCTTCCTAGATCTATACACTGTAAAGCTTCTGCTGATTAGCTGATCATTGCATATGTATTCCTTTAGCAAAGCTCTTTTTGATTTTATGTAAGACTTAGTTATACCACATTCCAGATGCTTGAAAGTCAAGATATTGTTACTAAATGTTTTTTTATGTTACAAAAATTCTGTTGCTTTGCTTCGCTGTGTTTAAGCATTAATTTTGGTATGATCATCTTGGCTACATACATGACATTCTTCAGCTATTATGATAATATAGCATTCCCTTTATACTTTTTCAAGCTTCATCTGGATGTATCTACTCCAGGTTTTCCACATGTCTAGTAAAAAAATTGATGCTGACCAGAGAATAACACATGACGTTGAGAAGTTGACTTCTGATCTCTCAGGATTGGTGACTAGCATGGTCAAACCTTCTGTGGATATTCTATGGTGATCCATTTAACTTCTATATAATGTCTTATCTGCATTTTTTTTTTAAATCATAGGCAGAAGTTAATATACAAAACAGTCAATAGATTCTATCTGATTTATGGGGAAAAAATACAGGTTTACATGGAGGATGAAACACTTAAGTGGACATAGAGGGGTTGCTATATTGTATGCCTATATGTTTCTTGGTTTGGGCTTTCTAAGAAGTGTTGCTCCTGAGTTTGGTGATCTAGCCAATAAAGAACAGCAGCTTGAGGGGACTTTTAGGTATTCAAATATTAGTTCCCTTGGCTCATGATATATGTAGTTCCACCCTTCTTCAATATCTTGTTATATATATCTTGTTATATATATATATATTATATATATATATATATATATTATTGTAGTTTTTTATTGAGCATTATTTATCTTCTAGGTTTATGCACACAAGACTTCGAACTCATGCTGAATCCATTGCCTTCTTTGGTGGTGGTTCTCGGGAAAAAGTTGTAAGTTCATGCCAAATACAATTTTTTCGACAATCATTACTAATCTGTCATGAAAATTTATGGAATTATTGTCACTAGGCCATGTACCATTTGGTAGCCCTATAGCATTTCAATGTGGATGGCCACATTTGTAGCATGTTAGTCAGCATATTCTGTTGGATGCATTTGGACGACATAATCCACATATTTATGATACTGAAATGCACAGTGGTGCCTAATTCATCGAATTATGTTAATAGGAAACACTGAACTAAACATGTTTAAATATCATCTTTATATGTTGTACCTTGTAAAAATTTACTCTTTTTTTTAATACAGGTTCATACTTAATGTATATATATTTTTTATACTCAACTGTATGTGGTGTTTTTTTATAATGAATTTCACACACGCACTTACATTTGTATATATTTCATTATATTGACTATCTGCACTCAGTTATCATATATTAAAATAATCAATTATTTCTAGAATACCAAACAATCAATTCTAATTCAATGTTATTGTCTAAATCAATCAATCACTAATTTTTACATATATTATCCCGTACAACTCAAGTGGCTTCTTTCCTATGGAGGGAATGGATTCACTTAACAACACTACTGTAAAATAACACACAAAATCTTATTTCATTACAAGTAACAGGGCCCTATTTATATACCAATTTAGGGACCTATTCTAGAAGACCTATTCTAAAATATATATATTTTATAGGTTGAATTCCTAAATATTCTAACATTTTCCCTCAAGATGGAGAATATAAATCATATGCACCCAGCTTGTTACATATGTAGTCAATTCGAGGACATCTTAGTGACAGTGAATATATCTGTTAGTTGAACATGTGAGTCAACAAAACTAATAGATATTTTACCAGATATGACTTTCTCTCTAACAAAGTGACAGTCGACTTCGATATGTTTTGTCCTCTCATGAAAAATTAGATTCGATGCGATATGCATGGCGGCTTGGTTGTCACATATAAGTGACATTTGTGTAACCTCTTCAAATCTTAGCTCTTGAAGCAACTGTTTGAGCCATATAAGCACTTAACTGGCTATGGCCATAGCTCGATATTTTGCCTCTACACTGGATCTTGCCACAACATTCTATTTTTTACTTTTTCAAGAAACAAGGTTATCTCCGACAAATATACAAAACCCAGAAGTAGATCTCCTATCAATGGGAGATCATGCTCAATCTGCATCAGAATACCCTACGACTTGAGTATGTCTTTTGTCTCCGTACAAAAGACCCTTTCCTGGAGCGCCTCTGATATATCGGATAATGTGAGTCACATCATCCCAATGTTCCTTACATGGAGAGTTGAGAAACTGACTTACTACACTTATTGCAAACGAGATATTCGGACGAGTTGCAATAAGGTAGCTTAGCCTCCCTACTAATCGTCTGTATCGTTCAGGATCTGGAAGAGACTTCCCATGATTTAGCAGGAGCTTGATATTAGGATCCATGGGGCTGTCAATTGTCTTTGAGTTTAACATGTCTGTTTCTTCTATAATATCCATTGCATACTTTTTTTGGGATATGATAACTTATCTTTTGACTGTGCTACTTCTATCCCAAAAAATATTTGAGTTTGCCGAGATCTTTTGTTTGAAAATGTTTGAAAAGATGTTTCACCTGTGGAATTCTGAGATGATCACTACCTGTGATAATAATATCATCAACATAAACTACTAAGTAGATGCAATCAGTAGATGAGTGGCGATAAAAGACAGAATGGCCAGTCTCACTCTGAGTCATGCCAAACTGTTGAATTACAGTACTAAATCTACCGAACCATGCTCTGGGAGACTGCTTGAGGCCATATAAAGATTTCTGCAGGCGACATACAAGACCAGAAGACTCCCCCTGAGCAACAAAACACAGAGGCTATTTCATGTAGACTTCCTCGAGCATGTCATTATGTAAGAAAGCATTTTTTATGTCCAACTGATAAAGAGACCAATGTCGAATCGCAGTAATGGACAGGAATAGACGTATAAAGGATATCTTGGCAACAAAAGAAAAAGTATCCACATAATCCAATCCGAAGATCTGAGTATAACCTTTAGCAACGAGGCGAGTCTTAAGCCGAGTAACCTTTTCATCTGGACCAACTTTCACTGTATATACCCATCGACAACCGACAATTGACTTCCCTGGTGGTAGAGGAATGAGATCCCAAGTCCCACTGCTTTTTAAGACACATTTCATCGAGCATAGCCTGTTTCCATCTTGGATGAGCAAAGACATTACCTGTAGTCTTTGGAAGAGAAACAAACGACAAGGAGGAAAGACAAGAATAATAGAAAGGAGAAATACAATGATAACTCAAAGAAACATAATGAGGAGAAGGATTACGAGTGGAACACATACCTTTCCGAATTGCAATGGGAATATCAGACTCAGGAGATGGGACCGGAGGAAGAGGCGAAAGACTTGGCTCCAAAGATATGTCTATGACAGTGGTAGTGGTGGGTGGCGACAAAGCAGGACGAGGACGACGTTGATAAACCTGCAATGGAGGAGATGAGGCGTTCGGCAATGGAGGAGATGGTGAAGGAGGTGACAAAGACATCTTCGGAGGATAAAAGATAGTCATTGGCACAAACATAGAAGGAGAAAACTCAGATGGAGATTAATTAGACCCAAAAAATGGAACTGACTCAAAGAACGTGACATCAACAGAGATGAAGTACTAACGAAGAGTAGGGGGATAACACTTGTATCCTTTCTGAGACCGTGGGTACCCAAGGAAGACACATTTATGAGACTGGGGAGAGAGTTTGTCAATGCCAGAATCCAGAGCATGAGCAAAACATATAGAACCAAAGACCTTAGGTGGTAAAGGATGAAGAGACTGATGAGGATAAAGAATATGATGAGGTATTTGACCTTGTAAAGTGGAGGAAGATATGTGATTGGTGAGATAGCACGCAGTAAGTACAGCGTCACCCCAAAACTGATGTGGAACATGAGAATGGAGAAGAAGAGTCCGGGTGGTCTCAAGAAGATGGCGATTCTTGCGTTCGATAACTCCATTTTATTGAGGGGTATGAAGACGATATTCGATGCAACACACCATGAGACGCCAAAAAAGTCCGAAACGAAGTAGATAGATACTCACGTGCATTATCACTCTGCAAGATGCGAAGAGAAATACCAAATTCAGTTTTAATTTCATAGAAAAAAGATTGAAAAAGAAAAAATAACTTCGAACGATCCTTCATCAGATATAACCAAGTACAACGAGAAAAATCGTCTATAAAGGTAACAAAATATCGTGATCCCGATGTAGAAGAAACACGACTCGAATCCCAAATATCGGAATGAATCAAAGCAAAGGGGACGTAGCCCGACTCACAGTGCGAGGAGAAAATGAATTATAAACATGCTTTTCTAATTGACATGACTCACAAGACAAAGACTCTAAGTGGGAAAGACCAAGATGCAATTGTTTCACTTTATCAAGATCAGGATGTCCCAACTGAGCATGAATAAGAAGTGGAGATATCGCCGCCGAACCAACAAGAGAAGACTGTTGAAGTTGATATAGGCCATGAGACTCACATCCGAAGCTAATCATCAATTGATAAAAAATTAAAGGGAGTATCGAGAATATAAAGAACATTATGAATAAAAAGAGACGGAAAAAGATGAACAATACTAACACCTTGAGATTGAGTTTGAGAACCATTTGCCATGGTGACAAAAGGTGAATAACCAAAAGTAGAGAGAAGAAAAAAGAGATTTATTATCAGTAATATGATCGGTGGCTCCGGAATCAAGAACCTAGGACTCGAAGAGCGAGATATGTCAGCAAAGAAATTACCAGTGAGTGCAACGACAGCAGGAGAATCGGAAGTCTTTCGATCCTCATACCATTTCAAAAAGTCATCATAGGAAGGCGGTGGGGTCGGATCTGGTGGCAACTATGAAGTGGAAGCTGAAGGAGCGACAGAACTCTGGACGATCTGCGCAGCACGGGGAGGTCGACCATGTAGACTCCAACATTTATCAATTGTGTGTCCTAGTTGGTGGCAATGATCACACCAAGGGCGTCCTTTGCTACCCTTACGAGGTAGAGGTCTGTTATCGTTTCGAGAGACCAAAGCTGATGAGTCAACATGAATGGAAGGAGGTAATGCCAAGACTTTGGTAGGGACACGAAGGAGAGTCGCCCAAGTACTATCCATGATAGCCTCTGTGAGGCTATCCAAGATCTAATCACGAACATGAGAATATTCTGTGGGCAAACCATATAAAGCCAGAGACATAAAAAATTTCTTTCGATTTTCAAGATCCGCGACAGGAGTGGTTGCAGGTGGAAGCAATTCATTGAAAGTCACAAAGAAGGCTAGAGATCGAACCCAGATAAGTTGACATAGAATCCTTAATCTGATGGACACTGAGGATAATCATGAGATCTTCACAAACTTAATAGAGTCGCCGAGAGGTGTTTGTAAAGAGTTGTGGAGCCTGTGTCTAAACAGCTTTGCAGGTCTTGTGAGTGCGGAAGACATCCCTAAGAGATGGATGGATGGTGGCTCGGATAATACAACACAACTGAGTGTCAACCTTTATCCATAGAGGACGATCGGCGACTTGAATATCCTCTTCGGTTTGGGTGAGATGTGTTTCATAACCCTATCCAACAAGTCAAAGTTCAATGTGAGAGTTCCAAGAGGAATAGTTTTTACCATCCAACAGCTCGGAAGAGAGCGGTGCAATGATATGGTCGGTAAAAATTGAGATATCCGGCTTCAGAGCCTTGGAGGTAGTCATGGCGGGAACAGAAGCTAACGTTGGACGGAGAAGATCTGACCAAACTTGAGATTGAGAAAATGCCTCTTCTTCTCGTGTTGCACAACAGGAAGAGTAGCACAACAGGAAGAAGTAGATCAACCGGGTTCCTTTCTCGCACCAGCCACTTGCTCTCAGCCAGCAAGCGACAAGCTGCACGCGATCGACCACTAGCAGGAGGAACACACCACGATCTCTGAAAACCAACGGGTGGCGCAGTGCTAGGGTATCGACTGCTCTGCCTTCACAGCTCTCGCTTGCTGTTAGCGTTTGACTTTACGCGGCCGGGAGAATCAGAGGAAGACGCCGCAATCGAAGGAGGAAGATGTCGCAATCGAAGGAGGAAGAACGCAAATTGACAACTAGGTTTTCCTCTGTTTCTATCGCAGTCTTCTCCCATGCGGCCAGCAAAGGCGGCGCTTGCCGGTTCCACCACCTTCTCGCGGACGAAGAGGAAGAACAAGGTTATGGCTTCTTGCGTGGACGGGGAGGGAGACCTCCGGAGGCGCTTCGTGCCCTTTGGAGAAGATGAACAGAGGGGAGGAGGCGACATGCGGGTTTGCGGTCGGCCGGACAGCGCGGTGGGCTGCAGACTCGCGCTCACGGGAGAGAGGCGTGCAGCGGAAGAGAAAAAATAAAAAAGAAACCCTAAAAAACTAACATTGCTCTGATACCATGTAAAATAACACACAAAATCTTATTTCATTACAAGTAATAGGGCCCTATTTATATACCAATTTAGGGACCTATTCTAGGAGAGCTATTCTAAAAAATATATATATTTTATAGGTTAAATCCCTAAATATTCTAACCACTACAATCCCATCGGCAATACATTGTGTCAACCATTAAATGTGAATAACATTTTCAATCTATATCTAGATATAGCATAATGCTTAAACGAAACAATACATAAATGCATGTTAATAAATAATTGAGATATAATATATCACTATCTAAAACTACCTAAGTCAGAAGTGCAAACAATTAATAGTACCAATTAAAATATGGACAAGTACCAGTAGTAAAAAACAAAAAAAGTGAAACATAAGCAAGAAATATTAAAAATCAAGACAAGTTTCCAAAAAACCTTAATAATAAGATACGTTATGGATAAGCATGTGATGATTGCTTTTAACCCACCTTACAACCACTAAGGAGAATTTGGAGGCAAGATCTAAAGAGGATGCCATTAGGTAAGAATCGGTTGGAATATAGTATAATACTTAGTATAATATCATATATCAATGTAATGTGAACACAACTACAAGTATCTCACCTAGATAATCACAATAATGTTTTAACAATAATGCCTCCATGCTATATTATACACCTATTATGTTAGTACAATTCTAGCTAACACATGTTTGAGCATAGGACCAATGAGTTTTCCTCACACTAATACTAAGTAGTTGCTCGATTGCATTATGTCCTAACATGTGGCCTTAGTAAGGGGTTCAATCCACAATTTCATGGGGATCACATGGGTATATATATACCTTTATCTAAGATAAAGTTCATGCAAAGGCTTGTTTACTTATGTGTTTTATCTTTTAATGTAAGGGCCCCAATTTCTGTAACCTTATTTTTGTAACAACTTAAGACATGCTTATTGGACTATTTATTAACAATTAGAAATTGTTGAGATATTCATGTAAACAAGTATAATCTATATGGTTGTGAAATGTAAAAAAATATAGTTGATAATTATGATAATAACTACATACATAGACGGGGAACAAACTCTTTTTTGTAGCCTATGATTCACTCATTGATTAAGGAATTGAACGGTGTTGGTCGGCATGAGTGAAATTTATTATTCTATCTACCGACCAATATTAAAATTCTTCGTCACTACAGCCACGCTTGCTCACTGGTTCTCTAGGAGGTAGCAGTGGCCTAGCACCAAGGTGAGCGCGCAACAATCTCACAAAGGCCTTGTGGTCAGGGGAGGCCATTGCGACCTCCCTTCCTTACTCGGGTTTCTCCTTTGTCTTTTTTCTTTTGTTAAATTATTTCCTTTCCTTCTTCCTTTTCCCCCATTGTTTTAATTTTTTCCTTTTCCTTTTCGAGATATTTATTTCACTATTGATTCCTTTTCCTTCTACATCCATCCATAAAGGTAAACACGAAGCTTAAGGGATAAAAAGATACCTTATTATGGTGGAGGATGAAGTGGACACGGTGGAAGAGATGGGTTACTAGGAGAGATATGAAAAGAGAATTTAATATAATATAATAACTAACCTTATAAAATATACTAAAACCAAATTATTCTTTATATATTCATCTTAAACTAATCAAAATAAATCTTAATAAAATTCATCTTAAACTTGATCCTAATCGCTATATATGTATATTTGGTGGACTCTACTTAGTCTAAATTGACTTTTGCTCAATCTTGATTTTTAAAATGTTAGTTTAAATTTTATTTAATTAATTATTTAATAGTTTTTAAAAAATAATTTAAAATGTAATATTTTCAAATAAAATAAAATTTGATATCTAAAATATTTTTTGTTTTAACTTTTGTGATGTCAATATTGATCGATAGAAATAGTGTTAGCATGCGATACTAAAACTAAAGTTTGACGAGCTCGTGTCAATCTTATCTTCTTTTTTTATGTGTCAACTTTGTTCGAATGTTAATAAACAACTAGGATTTGACACATCAATTTATTTAAATAAAAATTTATTTAATTAAGTCAAAAAAATTTATTTATTCTATTTTAAATTTATTTTATTAAAAATATCATTTAAAATACATTAGACTTCTTTTGATATTAGTAACATCATATGTTATGTATTTTACTAAACTTATCTTAATTATTTATATAATTTTAATTCGAGTTAGTGTTATATTATTTTTAAAAAGAGAAATATATCTATTTGCTTTTATAATAAAATTCTAACTGAGACTATTTAATTATATGCAATAATAATATAAATTAGATTTTAAATTTATACAATACTGAATAAGTGCTGTAAATGATTCAATAAACACCAAACATCTCACGAGATAATATTAAAATTGTAACTCAACATTCAACATCTTAAATATAAATCACTAGTAAGCATTTATAACAATCAAATATTAATAAAAATATTTTTTAATTAATATATTTTATATTTAAAAAAGTATTGAAATATTCTTGACATGACATCATACGGTGCTGAAATCGTAGTGTTGTCATAAAATAAAACTCCACTACAACTCAAAATTTTAAACCTTGAATACATTTAGAACTTATCGATAGAAAACATCTAATTGCCTTACCTATCTGGTCCCACATATAGAAGCCAACCATATCGAGGGACTATATATGCTATATATGATGCCCCTAAAGCCATATACTATGTAGCCCCTTGCCATATACTATGTAGCCCCTAAAGCCATATACTATGTAGCCCCTAAAATTTCATATACTATGTAGCCCCTTGCATAAAATTTGGTTACATCAATAAAGGACAGCCCGGTGCACAAAGCTCCCGCCAATACAGTGTCCCAAGGAAGATTCTATTGTACGCAATCTTATCTTGCTATGTAAGAGGCTGTTTTTAAGATTCGAACTTGTGACCTCTAGGTCACACATCAACTTTACCATTGCGCCTCAAGGCTCCCCTTTTTAAAAACAATGTTATTAATGAAATAGCTTGCCTATTGTGGTTCATGGTCGCAACAAACATAAGCTTAGCTAATGAGGGAAATGACTCTATCAAAAAATGGATATAAGAAATGATCAATTGCTCAAGGTGTAAGATTTTTGGAATCAGTGGTTTACAGGAATCAACCACAACAAAAATCATATTATTCTTTGTTAAGTAATCCTATTTACCATAGCCAAACCCACTGAAGGCATGGATCCTAGTTTTCCTTTTTGGTACAACAATTAAGGACCTCAAATACATTAAGAATCTTACATTCCTAGACCAATACACAAGCATATAATAACAACATCCCTTCTATTTGCCCAAGAATTGCCTTTAAATTAAAATATATTTTAATCCTATAACCTTCAAATCAATTAGTAATCTACCTTAAACATTGATGGACAACATAAATAGCTTAAATAAACATGCTTTGAAAATCATTTTTTTCTACAATATGGCTAAATAGGAAGGCTCATTAAGCGGACAGAATGAGACCATCTAACTTTATCGACGTAATAGGATAATTTATTGGAACATGTGGGTCATGATGGTCAAATGCTAGGAGGGTGTGTGTGTGTTTGGGGGGGGGGGGGGGGGGGGGGGGCAAGGTCACAAATAATTAGCGCAACAGAACAAATATATGCAAGCAAACATATACCGTTCAATCATACATGGGTTTTACGTGGTTCAATTGTCACAATTAACATAGAGGAATACAAAAGAGCTTAATACAATGAAGAAAACTTTTAATAGCCAACTCTATTTTGCCTACCTTGAAGCCTACACCAAATCCTTCTTTTATAGCCTTTGAAATCTTGTGTTGTAATCTAATCTGTTGCTAATCAGTCAATTGCTATCATTATCAGTCAACTAGTAGACCATTCTATTGGTTGCTTGAGTTGGCTGATGGCCATTAGTCGATTATTCATTGACTGGTATATTAACTATGGTCAATCTAATGATTGAGTCTGTCTAAATTGAAATTTATTTTGCTTGAGTACATTTGCTCTCAACTCTTAGCTCACCAAACAAGTGTGTTTGCCACCAAACCATCTCTCGTTAAGTTTTTTGTCCTTTGGATTCATCGAGCCCTCGGCTTACTTCCTATGCCATTCTTCATGCTTTACTCATGGAATTCACCTTAGTTATTCTCATCAAGCTTCTCATCCCTTAGATGCACTAAGCCCTTAGCTTTCTTCTTGTGTCATCATTTTTACTTTTCTTACATGGTTTGCTTCTTAGCCATCTCCTATCAAATTTTATCCCTCAGATACAGCGAGTCTTCGACTCCCTCTCAATGTTATCCTTCATGCCTTGCTTACGTAATCCGCTTCTTAGGCACAACTACATTTCGATGCTCTTTGTTATTTTCTTTCTCATATTTCATATCATCCTTCTCCAATCTCCATTGACCCAAGTCATCAGGTAACAACAATCTTGGCTTTGCCAAATTGTCTCCATGTGTGTATTCACAAGTCCGTATACATTTAGACACACATATCAAATCACAAAATAACATTTAATTTAAATCCTTTGCCTAAACATCAAAATCTAAAGTCACAGACTACTTTAGGTCAATTGCATCAGCAATCTCTCCATTTTTATACTTGACAATATGTTTAGGAAAAAAACAATATATATTCCCATGACATGGGCTAAGCATATAACATATATGGATGAAATAAAACAAAAGTTGATGAAGTAGGTTCCAATCATGGATTAAAATACCGTGCCTAGCTGATCGACACGAGCGAAATATTTTGTTTCACTTGCTAATTGACATTGACAAGACTCGATACCAGGCCCCGCGACCACAATGGAGGGGTCACATGACCCTTGTAATAGCAGCGGAGTGGCCACCGTGGAGGGGTCGTGCGACCCCCACATCTGCCGTGGAGAGGTCGCGTGACCTCCGAGGCCCTGCCGGAGGAGTCGACGACCACCACGACCACCGTGACCACCGTTGAGAGGTTACGCGACCCTCGTGGCCTGCCGAAGTCACATGAGCCTGCGGCTGCGCCGCAGTAGTGCAAGTTTGTTGGCGTCGTTGGTGTCGTGAGTCTTTGATGTCTTTTTATTTAAAATTTAGTTTGATTATTTTAATTAACTCCTAGATATGATAGAGATAATCTAAAGAAGCTTTATTTTACCCTAATAAAATTTTCTAATTAATTATATATTTTATTTATTTTAATTCTAAAAAGATATAATAAATTATTTATTTATCTATTTTCATACTTTTTCCTTTTAAAAAGATTATTTTTATATGTTTTAAACATTTATGTTTAATATTTTATTTTTTAATTAATATATTTTATATTTAAAAATATTGAAATTATATCAGCACGGTACGATACTGTACCGAAACCATATTATTCCAGTCCAGGACTGAAACTTCGGTATGGGTCGAGATTTTAAATCTTGGTTTCAATGCATTTTAAAAGTCAACAATACACCGTATAAATAAACTTGAAGCAATGCCCCCAAGAGTAATTTTTTTATTCTTTTGCAATGTGTTGAAGCAAATCATGTAAGATTGTCATAGGAAATTGAAGTTGCAACAAACCCTTTTAGCATCTGTCTCACACTTAGTCTCACTCAGTCCCTACAAAGTTGATGCGTCGATTAGACCTCATCCAATCACATAGAGGTATTTGATCTTTATTGAGATGAACCCTTAATTCATAAATTACAGTGGGATGTTGTTCCTCTTAACATTGCTTTTGTCATCCTTGGTAGGTGGTCTTAACAACCTCTCTGTAACTCATTATGAGAAACAGAACACCTATGCACCTTGGAGCATAATGGGCATAATGTCTAGTTGTGCCCAAGTAAGTCTAACCCAATTGAACAGAAATCCAAGCTGCCAACAGAGCCAATCATCCTTCAGCTTCTTATGCATCAATTTATGCAAGTTGGAAGGCTCACACTCTTGATGGTAGCATTAATAGCTTAGAACTTTTATGTTCAACCCACTAGAAAATATCCCATTTCCCCTATGGATAAGAAGGCATTTGATAAGATTTAGTTTATAATTTTGGAAGAGTTTCCTGATGAACTGCTACCTCTTTGAATGCTTTAGCACGTGATTAACTTTATTTAGTGTTAGAATTGTTTAATCTTTCACACTACCATATGAAGTACCTTAAAATGCATTGTAAATCAGAAAGTGCAAGATATCCACTATTGTACCTTAATATTCTAGTTTAAATTCTAAGTTCACAGGCCTCATGACTCTTTTACGTTTCAACCTAAACATCTACATGCCCTGAAAATATAAACAAGTGAAACTCATATGAGGAAAAGACATGATTTTAGTGAATAAGTTCAACATTTGAGCCAGAATATGCTTGTAGACAGATATACATGTATTTATATTATATATGAACACATGCATATAAGGTACATTTCTAATTTAAAGTGCTCAATGTAGCATTTGAGTACGATTTCTAGTAAATAATATTGACAATTTTAATGACAATGAGTAAACATCAATCAGGATATGTGACAACATGGTCTAACTATCATTGATAGTAACCTGGAAGGATTTATTTGTACTAGGTTGCAGGAATGAATACATATATTACTAGAATGCTGTACCAGTAAGAGTCTTGCATAATTCTATACATGTAAAATGAATGTGAGTCAGCAGGATGCAAAAAGGAACATTTGTCGTATATTATACAACACATACCACTTTGTGCAGCATCCAGCAGTTCCTCTAGTTCAAAAATTCTATTAATACCGCCAGAGAGTTCAAGAAACTTCTTATGCAACTCAAGTATGTCCCCAAATGCTAAAAAGCTTTGTGATACAACAGAGGCTAAGAACCTTAGTGAATGTGCTAGCTCTCCTGTTAAACATTTATGATTGTGAAAATTTGATGTATTCTTTGATTAAATTAACAAAACGAACAATTCTTTTTGTTTTGTCCAACCTTGTGTAGATGTCAGTGAACGGTCGCCTTCATGCTCCATGGCATAAAGAAGACTAAGTACCCATGTCACATTGTGTGGAAGTTGTTTAGTGATGAATTCATCTAGTATGCCATACAACCACTTGTTTTTCAGGTGTCTCTTGCAATGCTCAAGCAATTCAGTGAATCTTGAATCAACCATCTGTTCTGACATAATGCTTTTTAAGTATAGAAACAACAGGAACTCATTTTTCAGCAAACATACAATTTATCAATTATGAAATACATTTTAATACCATGATAATGATTATGGATGCTACAAGAAAAAAAGAAGTCCTAGTGAAGGTGCTAAAGGAAATTACAACCTAGATCATCAGTGTGATATTAGAATAAATATTGGGTCATTAAAGAAGCTCATAGTCAAGCCTATCTAAGTAAGAACAGAATCAGCTGAAAGATGAATCATTGCTAAAGCAAGAAAATAAAAAAGAAATTCTCAAAATAATATTTAAACAAAAAACAGAAAGTTATTAATAAATTTCGTATTTAATTTTGCATGACATCATTTAGTAATATGTCCTAACTAAATATCAGTAACAATCAAACAGTCTTGGCAAGTTAATCTTACATGCATTTTACATTTATTTGAACATTATATTACAGTCAGACTCTACGTACAGGCACAAGATCAGCCAACAAATATTCCTACAACCATCCTAAAATGATTGTTCACATAAATCACCAAAGCTAAGTATTTCAAATTTGTTAAATATGGAGTTTTAATTGATTGAAAAATTTTGCATCTTAAATTATTTTTTTTTAAAATTAACCACAAATAACTCGAACCGAACCATCAAAGTAGATTTTGGGAGTCGAGTTGAGCAAAATTGGGTTCGGATTAAACCCATCGAGTAGGTGTGGCAATTCATGTCATGTGGGTTCGAACTAGGGTTGTTTTAGATTTGTTTTGGCAAATTTATGATCAAATCAAATTTAAGTGGAGATAAACTAGTTCAGCAGGTTGGGGGATGAATTAGGGATTTTTTTTAGGAGTTAGGATAATTATTTCTCTCTCCTTTTCTCTCTCTCTCCCACTCAAGCGCTTATCCCCACACATCCACATCTGAAGTCATTTTTTTCTTCCCCATGTGTTCTCTCCCACATCTTACACCTCTCTCCCTTCCTTCTCATTCTCTCTTCGTGCAAAACGTTGCCTCCACTCCACTTCTCCAAGCGCCAATGCTCTCAGCCTTCACCAACGCCTATCTCTCTCGTGTAACACCTCTTTGTTTCCTTTTATCTCTCACCCTCCCAATATAATGTTGGAAAGAGATGATAAGGATCATTGAAAATAAGGAATAAAAAACATGTTGCAAAAAGATGATAAGGATCACTACAAAAAATCATAATCCTTCAAATTAGTTATGATGTATAATAGTCATAATTCCTTGGCTTAATTATAGGGATTTTTTCCTATGTTAGACACAACAAAGATCATAGAATTGTATATATATTTGTATCATTTCTCAATGAAAGGTACATAGATTTCTTCATAATTCTTTTCTGATTTCATGGTATCAGAGCAAGGTCCTAATCACACTAAAAGTTCGATCAAGGATTCGTCAAAAGTCCCTTAGAACCATTGTCGCAACTTCAGATATGAATCATTCTCTGCAGATTACCTAAGACAACCTAAATGGGTCAAATTTCAAAGAATGATTTCAGTTTGTTATTTTGGCGATTCAAGGAAAAGAAAAAGTGGGTTATCTAACTGATGAAACACTGATCTCAAAAATCAATGATGCAGCATACAACGCATGGATAGGTTGATCAATTCAATGGAGCTACAAATTGGAAGGACTTACCTATTTAAAAAATGCCCAAGAAATTTGGAATTTAGTCCAAGAGATGTACTCGGATCTTCAAAACACATCCTAATGTTTGAAATCCGATCAAATCTACGGAACATGAAGCAAGGATCAATGCTAGTGAGTAAGTACTACAACAAGTTGATTGATCTATAACAAGAAATGGGGATCTGTTTTACACAATTCAATAGAAGTGTGCTGAGGATGGATTGTTGTATAATAAGGTCCTTGAAAAAGATTAGATTTTCAACTTTCTTTCAGGCCTCAACAAAGACTTGGATGAAGTACAAGGTCATATTATAGAAGTCAAACCTCTTCCTTCACTCCGTGAAGTATTTTTTGAAGTTCAATGAGAAGAAAGTAGGAAAAATGTTATGTTGAAGCCTTCCACTCTCAAAGTCGCAAAAGATCAATCGCAAGGATCTGCGTTGGCAGCCACTCGACCACAACTCCATAAACGGAGGGAAAACCAGTTGTGGTGTGAGCATTGTGAGAAGCCAAATCACACCAAACAGCCTATTGGGGCATTCATGGACAACTCCCAAATTGGAGCCACAAAATCAAAGGAAAGGCAAAACATCAGCCCACATAGCTAAATCCATGAGCTAAAGAAGACTCCTCTAGCCTTTTACTCCTGAACAAATGGAGATTTTGAAGTCCATATTCCATAAAAACCAAAATTTTGAATTTTTGGACTCCACTCCTAAGGCGGCAATCGCTCAACGAGGTAATATCTCATCAACCTTATTATCACAAAGAAATGATAAAGATAAATGGATCTTGTTTAAAATATTATAAAACTCCAACTTATTATAAATGTATTTAATTTTATGCTTTCAAAGATTTATTCAAAAAGTTTGCTAACTAATGATTAAGATAAACAAATAAAGTAATAATTTTCAAAGATTTTACAACAATATGGCAATCAATCTCTACTAGTTTCATCCTCTCATGAAATACAAGTTGAACGAAATGTACATGGAACCCCAATTCACACAATCCAACTCAATCGTCAACTATCTGAGACAATATAAGAAAACATTTAGCTAATAGACATAGTTATACAACCAATTAACTTGACAATTACAACTACTTTTTAATCTTCTACGATATCAAATTGCCTACTAAAATGCATACTATTTAATCTTTTGCCCTTCTAAGATTAAATTGCCTCCTAGAAAATGTAAGTCCAGTGTAAATCTACATGTGTATCCCATAATCATCATATAGGCTATTGTATTCCTATAGCATAGTTAATGTACTGCAAAATCCCTTATAGTTTAATGGATCCATTCATGAGTGTTTGCCTTAGTTTAAGGCTGGTTGGCAACCTAACGCAATCCTCCTCCTTTATCCGGACTTGGGACCGACAATGATAAGGTAAACTTATCACAGGCGGAGTTGGACAAGTACCAGTAGTAAAAAACAAAAAAAGTGAAACTTAAGCAAGAAATATTAAAAATCAAGACAAGTTTCCAAAAAACCTTAATAATAAGATACGTTATGGATAAGCATGTGATGATTGCTTTTAACCCACCTTACAACCACTAAGGAGAATTTGGAGGCAATATCTAAAGTGGATGCCATTAGGTAAGAATTGGTTGGAATATAGTATAATAGTTAGTATAATATCATATATCAATGTAATGTGAACACAACTACAAGTATCTCACCTAGATAATCACAAAATGTTTTAACAATAATGCCTCCATGCTATATTATACACCTATTATGTTAGTACAATTCTAGCTAACACATGTTTGAGCATAGGACCAATGAGTTTTCCTCACACTAATACTAAGTAGTTGCTTGATTGCAGTATGTCCTAACATGTGGCCTTAGTAAGGGTTTCAATCCACAATTTCATGGGGATCAATATACCTTTATCTAAGATAAAGTTCATGCAAAGGCTTGTTTACTTATGTGTTTTATCATATAATGTAAGGGCCCCAATTTCTGTAACCTTATTTTTGTAACTACTTAAGACATGCTTATTGGACTATTTATTAACAATTAGAAATTGTTAAGATATTTATGTAACACTACAAGAAAAATGATTTTAGAAGACACTATCTAATGAGACATTTTAGTTAAAATGCATTAAAATGTAATTTTTGAGGCACTTAAAATTTGAGTGGTATTTTTGTAATAAAATCATGAGAATTGCAATTTTTTTATTTTTCTTTTCCTTTACCTTTTTCCTCTTCTTACTTCATAGAACCCTATTATTACGGTAACAAAAATAAACAACACTCTTTTATTATTATTGGCAGTTTTTCTTTATCTATTTAAGTATTTTTTTTCCTTTTAATATAAAAGTTAATCGTTTATCTATTAAATTGAACGGTATCTAGCACGATTTAAGTGATGATAAAAATATTTTATACACTCTAAAATTATTTGACATTTTATAAAAGAAACCTTTTAATTATTAAATTCAGCTCTATGTGAAACTTGTCGAGTCATGGTCTACTGGATACGCATACTATTATGTGTACTTTGTCGATCCTTTACATTTTCCAACTGTAGTTTGTATCTTACCGATCAACACCATCCACGTCATCTTGTTCTGCGCTTTTGTCCCCAGGACAATGGTGTCGCGGTTGGACATTCAGATCATCATTTAGATATTCACAGTTTGATTCTTAATTATGATGTATTTGTACGTAATTCTAATGAAAAATTTTCGTGAGATCAGATAAGTCATCGCCAAAATAGTTTAATTGAGATTATTATTATTATTATTATTATTATTTTGTTGTGCGCTTTTGCTATGCTTCCAGCATCGAGTACTGTTGACGATGTTCCGTGATAAACACCGGATCCGCTCGACCGCATCTCTTTCCTAGTTCGCATCGCCGCTCTTGCTCGCTTAAATTACATAAAAGAGGCTGGTAGTTCTCTTGCGACCACTTCTCCTCCATTCCCCCCCGTCGCCGCCGCCGCCATGCTCACCCTCCGCGCCCCCTCCATGGACGGGCTCCGCCTCAGCTCGTCTTCCCCCTTCCCCGACCACCGGCGCTCCCGCTCCGTAGTACCCCGTCGGCTTCTCGCTGTTCGAGTCTCCGCGGCCGCGCCTCGCAAAGAGACCGATCCCAAGAAACGGGTGGTCATCACCGGGATGGGACTGGTTTCGGTGTTCGGCAACGAACTGGAAACCTATTACGAGAAGCTACTCCAAGGGGAGAGCAGGATCGGGCCCATCGACCGGTTCGACGCCTCCAAGCTCCCCACCAGGTTCGCCGGACAGATCAGGGGGTTCTCTTCGGAGGGGTACATCGACGGGAAGAATGATCGAAGGCTGGATGACTGTTTGAGGTATTTCCTGGTAAGATTCATTAGGAAACATTATCATATGGGTGATGTGGGAGTGAATGTTCTCAGCTAGTCATATTCAGTTTAGTGGTTATGTTCGTGTTGGATATATTTTTTTCGGTGTGTGGAAGTTGAAATAATTTCTTTGGAATTTTATAGACTTTTTATTCCTCTCTTTTTTGGTTTCAGAATACATAGACGAAGGAGCAATGATACCGAAAAGCACATCCGTTTTGGTTTGTCGACTTCCAGGACAACCTCGGAAGCCTATTGTTACTCAAAGAGACAAGTACTTCCTTGGACCTTAATTCTTCAAGTGCATTCTCTTAGTTTTTACTTAATTGTGCTAATCAACATTGAAGATTTTACGATAAGAATGTTGTGACTATCAGTTTCAAAAATTGATTGGTGGGTGAAGCATTTACCCTGCAGTGTCTCTGTTTTTTTAGTCGGACACTAGTGATGACAGTAGAAACTCAGAAGTTTCTACATTTAGATTCACTACAACTGTTTAACCCATGAGGATCTTTTCGTGTTTACTTTGAGATGCTAAGAATATAATATATTAATCTGCAGGCCTAAAGTTGTAGAGGATAAGATAGAAGAGCTTCCACCTTCCAGCAGCATGTTGGTTGGGGATTCGTCTACTAACATATATGTAAGTTATATATTTTTCCTGATAGACGAAATAGGTCACTGTAGTATTTCTAATTTTAGCAAAATGGACTTTTAGCTTTTGTTTCCTGATAACACAATATGGGAATTTTGCAGCATGAAGAATATGAATGGGATGAGTTTGGAAATGATCTGTATGCTATTCCAGAACTAAATCGTTCACAAATCAGTATTCCTGTTGTCGAAGTTCCTATTGCAAATAATGTTGACGAGGAAAGCAAGATTAAAGCTTTAATTGATACACCTGCCCTTGACTGGAATCAGTGAGTCATATTCATACAATTTTCTTAAAATATATATTTTTACAATAGATAAACCTTCAAATATAAAATAGTAAATCACACTTGCATCCTTTATTTGTTCATAATTGCTATTCAGAACTTCCCATTCTAATTTACTTGATTGCTTGTCTTTAGTCAAACTCAAGAGCCATATGGTTCTGGAAGATATCACGGAAGAGGCATTGGTGGCAGGGGAATGGGTGGTCGTGGTTTTGGTAAGTTTTGCTTATCATTTCCTTTAACCTTGAGAGGTTGTTTGGTATGTTCATGATTAAGAATTGCATCAAATTAAGATAGGAATCTCCAATGACAAAACTCTATCATGAGTCTCTTCCTGGTTTGCTCATTTGTTTGTAATAGAGCAATTCAAATTTTCATGTATGCTAAATTATTGGTTTAACTAGTTGATTAAGATGTCTGCTGAAGAATTGTTTCTTTGGAAAATGAAGGACGTGGTATGCTCGAACGGAAGACACCTCCAGCTGGGTATGTCTGTCATAGATGCAAAGTGCCAGGTATAATAGGATCTCCTGGTATCTAGGTTTTTTTGACACTTAAAGTACACTTTGAAATTAAGCCAACGACACTTTTCTGTAGGCCATTTTATTCAGCATTGCCCTACAAATGGAAACCCTAACTACAATATCAAGAGGGTGAAACCTCCAACACCAGAAAATGTATCTGAGGCAACACCAGAATCTCTTAGCAAGGGGCAAAAGTCACCAGAAAATGCTCCAATAGTGACTGAGGATGTCCATGAAATGCAGCCTGTTGGAGAACAAGGTAAAAAATATTTTGCTGATGCTTAATCATGCTATATTTGTTCTTTTAGATTCAATGTTGTTCTAGTCTGTAATCACCTAAGTGCTTCTTTTGGAGTGGCTAAATGGATCTTATCCCTTGCTATCCAATTGTATTATCGGGCCTTTTGTTTATACTTAAGTTGCATTGCAGAATTAGCTTTTGATTTGTTTTCTGCTGTATTTTCTAACATGTGATTTTTGCAGCAAAGAAGAAAAAGAAAAAGAAAGAGGTTCCTGCCACAGGTTGGTTCACTTGAATTAGATTTAATTACATATTGCTTTTACTTCAAGTGTGACAACTTGAAATGTACTGCAGTTCAGCTTGCAAAACCTCCTAAATATTTTCTCAACTCCATTGTTCTTTCACTAAACTGCAGTTGCTGATATGCAATGGAGAGGCTACCAGGACCTTGGCCTGAAAATTTTGGCATGCCTTTAGCAGCTTCAGGCTATAACCCTTACTGGGGCAGTGGGATGCCATTAGGAGTTGATGCCTCCTATGTGACACCTTTTGGTGCTCCAATGCCATATATGGGTTATCCACCTGGCCCCTTTGATGTTCCGTTTGGTGGAGGAATGTTTCCACAAGATCCATTTGCAGCACAAGCTTATATGATGCCAGCAGTTCCAAGTTGTGCTTTTGAAAGTTGATGGTTGATTTAATGGTCGCTAGTATTCTTCTGTTTTAGATCTAGAATGCTTGGAATGCTACAGCTAGAAGGGTGCATCTGTTTGAAGTTCTATTTGATTGCCTGCATAGTTTATTATTTAACTCTTATCCTCTTGTGTGTTCCATTAATGGATTTAATAAGGTGGTGGAATTGGTATACCGGTTTAACTTTGGTGTTCGCCAGCATATTGTTGATGCTTGTTTTTTTGTGTCTCAAAATAAAATTTATTCGTGCCTCAAAATGAAATTTATGAGGTATAATAAAACGCCTCAATATATAGCAGATGAGACACTTTTTCATGCCTCAAAATGAAATTTAAAAGGCATAATAAAACGCCTTAACTTATGACAGATGAGACACTTTTTTGTGCCTCAAAAGGAAATTTAAGACATAATAAAATGCCTCAACATATGATAGATAAGGCACTGTTTTGTGCCTCAAAAGGAAATTTAAGAGGCATAATAAATCGCCTCAATATATGATAGATGAGGCACTGTTTTGTGCCTCAAAATGTAATTTAAGAGGCATAATAAAACGCCTCAACATATGATAGATGAGGCACTGTTTTGTGCCTCAAAATGTAATTTAAGAGGCACAATAAATTGCCTCAATATATGGCAGGTGAGGTATTGTTTAGTGCCTCAAAATGAAATTTATGAGGCAAAATAAAACGTCTCAACATATAGAAGATGAGGCACTTTTGGATGCCTTAAAATGAACTTTAAAAGGCACAATAAAATGCCTCAACATATAGCAGATGAGGCATTTTTTCGTGCCTCAAAAACACTTCAAGGAACATTTAGTAACGCCTCAACAAATGTCTATTGGGGCGCTAGTATTTGTTGTGACACCTGCTTGTATGATGTTTTATCCTAACGCCTCAACAAATCAAAGTGTCACAATATAAATCTATTGAGGCACTTTTTGAGCGCCCCAACATACAATTTTTGTTGTAGTGTAAACAAGTATAATCTATATGGTTGTGAAATGTAAAAAGATATAGTTGATAATTATAATAATAACTACAGACATAGAAGGGGGAACAAACTCTTTTTTGTAGCCTATGATTCACCCATTGATTAAGGAATTGAACGGTGTCGGCCGGCATGAGTGAAATTTATCATTCTATCTACTGATCAATACTAAAATTCTTCGTCACTACGGCCACACTTGCTCACTGGTTCTCTGGGAAGTAGCAGCGGCCTAGCACTAAGGTGAGCGCGCAACGACCTCACAAAGGCCTCGTGGTCAGGGGAGGCCGTTGCCACCTCCCTTTCTTACTCGGATTTCTCCTTTGTCTTTTTTCTTTTGTTAAATTCTTTTCTTTCCTTTCTTTACCCCCGCACCCCCCCCCCCCCCCCCCCCCCCCCCCCCCCCCCCCCCCCCCCCCCCCCCCCCCCCCCCTCCCCGCTTGTTTAAATTATTTCCTTTTCCTTTTCCAGATATTTATTTCACTATTGATTCCTTTTCCTTCTACATCCATCCATAAAGGTAAACACGAAGCATAAGGGAGAAAAAGATTCCTTATTATGGTGGAGGATGAAGTGGACATGGTGGAAGAGATGGGTTACTAGGAGAGATATGAAAAAGAGAATTTAATATAATATAATAACTAACATCATAAAATATACTAAAACCAAATTATTCTTTATATATTCATCTTAAACTAATCAAAATAAATCTTAATAAAATTCATCTTAAACTTGATCCTAATCGCTATGTATATTTGGTGGACTCTACTTAGTCTAAATTGACTTTTGCTCAATCTTGATTTTTAAAATGTTAGTTTAAATTTTATTTAATTAATTATTTAATAATTTTTAAAAAATAATTTAAAATGTAATATTTTCAAATAAAATAAAATTTGATATCTAAAATATTTTTTTGTTTTAACTTTTGTGATGTCAATATTGATCGATAGAAATAGTGTTAGCATGCGATACTAAAACTAAAGTTTGCCGAGATCGTGTCAATCTTCTCTTCCTTTTTTATGTGTCAACTTTGTTCGAATGTTAATAAACAATTAGGATTTGACACATCAATTTATTTAAATAAAAATTTATTTAATTAAGTCAAAAAAATTTATTTATACTATTTTAAATTTATTTTATTAAAAATATCATTTAAAATACATTAGACTTCTTTTGATATTAGTAACATCATATGTTATGTATTTTACTAAACTTATCTTAATTATTTATATAATTTTAATTTGAGCTAGTGTTATATTATTTTTAAAAAGAGAAATATATCTATTTGCTTTTATAATAAAATTCTATCTGAGACTATTTAATTATATGCAATAATAATATAAATTAGATTTTAAATTTATACATTACTGAATAAGTGCTGTAAATGATTCAATAAACACCAAACATCTCACGAGATAATATTAAAATTGTAACTCAACATTCAACATCTTAAATATAAGTCACTAGTAAGCATTTATAACAATCAAATATTAATAAAAATATTTTTTAATTAATATATTTTATATTTAAAAAAGTATTGAAATATTCTTGACATGACATCATACAGTGCTGAAACCGTAGTGTTGTCATAAAATATAACTCCACTACGACTCAAAATTTTAAACCTTGAATACATTTAGAACTTATTGATAGAAAACATCTAATTGCCTTACCTATCTGGTCCCACATATAGAAGCCAACCATATTGAGGGACTATATATGCTATATATGATGCAATCTCTACTTAAAATTTCATCACATATGTAGCCCCTTGCATAAAATTTGGTTACATTAATAAAGGATAGCCCAGTGCACAAAGCTCCCACCAATGCGGTGTTCCAAGGAAGAGTTTATTGTACGCAATTTTATCTTGCTATGCAAGAGGCTGTTTCCAAGATTTGAACTTGTGACCTCTCGGTCACACATCAACTTTACCATTATACCAAGGTTCCCCTTTTTAAAACAATGTTATTAATGAAATAGCTTGCCTATTGTGGTTCATGGTTGCAACAAACATAAGCTTAGCTAATGAGGGAAATGACTCTATCAAAAAATGGATATAAGAAATGATCAATTGCTCAGGGTGTAAGATTTTTGGAATCAGTGGTTTACAGGAATCAACCACAACAAAAATCATATTATTCTTTGTTAAGTAATCCTATTTACCATAGCCAAACCCACCGAAGGCATGGATCCTGGTTTTCCTTTTTGGTACAACAACTAAGGACCTCAAATACACGAAGAACCTTACATTCCTAAACCAATACACAAGCATATAATAACAACATCCCTTCTATTTGCCCAAGAATTGCCTTTAAATTAAAATATTTTTTAATCCTACAACCTTCAAATCAATTGGTAATCTACCTTAAACATCGATGGACAACATAAACAGCTTAAATAAACATGCTTTGAAAATCATTTTTTTCTACAATATGGCTAAATAGGAAGGCTCATTCAGCAGACAGAATGACCATCTAAATTTATCGACGTAATAGGATAATTTATTGGAGCATGTGGGTCATGATGGTCAAAGGGGGTGTGTGTGTTTGGGTTGGGGGGGGGGGGGGGGGGGGGGGGGGGGGGGTCTAGCAAGGTCACAAATAATTAGCGCAACAGAACAAATATATGCAAGCAAACACATACCGTTCAATCATACATGGGTTTTACATGGTTCAATCGTCAGAATTAAAATAGAGGAATACAAAAGAGCTTAATACAAAGAAGAAAGCTTTTAATAGCCAACTCTATTTTACCTACCTTGAAGCCTACACCAAATCCTTCTTTTATAGCCTTTGAAATCTTGTGTTGTAATCTAATCTGTTGCTAATCAGTCGACTGCTATCATTACTAGTCAACTGGTAGACCATTCTATTGGTTGCTTGAGTTGGCTGATGGACATTAGTCGATTAAAGGACTCCTTCATTGACTGGTATATTAACTGTGGTCAATCTAATGATTGAGTCGGTCTAAATTGAAATTTATTTTGTTTGAGTACATTTGCTCTCAACTCTTAGCTCACCAAACAAGTGTGTTTGCCACCAAACCATCTCTTGTCAAGTTTTTTGTCCTTCGGATTCATCGAGCCCTTGGCTTACTTCCTATGACATTCTTCATGCTTTACTCATGGAATTCACTTTAGTTATTCTCATCAAGCTTCTCGTCCCTTAGATGCACAGAGTTGTTAGCTTTCTTCTTGTGTCATCCTTTTTGCTTTTCTTACATAGTTTGCTTCTTAGCCATCTCCTATCAAATTTTATCCCTCAGATACACCAAGTCTTCAACTCCCTCTCAATGTTATCCTTCACGCCTTGCTTACGTAATCCGCTTCTTAGGCACAAGTACATTTCGATGCTCTTTGTTATTTTGTTTCTCATATTTCATATCATCCTTCTCCAATCTCCATTGACCCAAGTCATTAGGTAACAACAATCTTGGCCTTGCCAAATTGTCTCCATGTGTGTATTCACAAGTCCGTATATATTTAGACACACATATCAAATGACAAAATAACATTTAATTTAAATCCTTTGCCTAAACATCAAAATCTAAAGTCACAGACTACTTTAGGTCAATTGCATCAATAATCTCTCCATTGTTATACTTGACAATATGTTTAGGAAAAAAACAATATATATTCCCATGACAGAGGCTAAGCATATAACATATATGGATGAAATAAAACAAAAGTTGATGGTGAAGTAGGTTTCAATCATGAATTAAAATATTGTGCCTAGCCGGTCAAAACGGGCGAAATATTTTGTTCTGCTTACTAATTGACATCGAGAAGACTCGATACCAGGCTCCGCGACCATAACGGAGGGGTCGCATGACCCCCGTAACAGTAGCGGAGGTGTTGTGCGACCCCGTGGCCACCGTGGAGGGGTTGTGCGATCCCCACGTTTGCTATGGAGAGGTCGCGTGACCTCCGAGGCCCCGTCGAAGGAGGTCGGTGACCACCACGACCATTGCGACCACCGTTTCCACCGTTGAGAGGTTACACGACCCTCGTGGCCTGCCGAAGTCGCACGAGCTTGCGGCTACGCCGCAGTAGTGCGAGTTTGTTGGCGTCGTCGGTGTCGTGAGTCTCCGGTGTTTTTTATTTAAAATTTAGTTTGATTATGTTAATTAACTCCTAGATATAATAGAGATAATCTAAAGAGGCTTTATTATACCCTACTAAAATTTTCTAATTAATTATATATTTTATTTATTTTAATTCTAAAAAGATATAATAAATTATTTATTTATCTATTTTCATTTTTTTCCTTTTAAAAAGATTATTTTTATATGTTTTAAATATTTATGTTAAATATTTTATTTTTTAATTAATATATTTTATATTTAAAAATATTGAAATTATATCGGCACGGTACGATACGGTACCGAAATTATATTGTTCCAGTCCAGGACCGTATAAATAAACTTGAAGCAATGCCCCCAAGAGTAATTTTTTTATTCTTTTGCAATGTGTTGAAGCAAATCATGTAAGATTGTCATAGGAAATTGAAAGTTGCAACAAACGCTTTAAGTATCTGTCTAACACTTAGTCTCACTCAGTCCCTACAAAGTTGATGCGTCGATTAGACCTCATCCAATCACATAGAGGTATTTGGTCTTTATTGAGATGAACCCTTAATTCATAAATTACAGTGGGATGTTGTTCCTCTTAACATTGCTTTTGTCATCCTTGGTAGGTGGTCTTAACAACCTCTCTGTAACTCATTATGAGAAACAGAACACCTATGCACCTTGGAGCATAATGGGCATAATGTCTAGTTGTGCCCAAGTAAGTCTAACCCAATTGAACAGAAATCCAAGCTGCCAACAAAGCCAATCATCCTTCAGCTTCTTACACAATCTCAATTTAAGCAAGTTGGAAGGCTCACACTCTTGATGGTAGCATTAATAGCTTAGGACTTTTATGTTCAACCCACTAGAAAATATCCCATGTCCCCTATGGATAAGAAGGGATTTGATAAGATTTAGTTTATAATTTTGGAAGAGTTTCCTGATGAACTGCTACCTCTTTGAATACTTTAGCACGTGATTAACTTTATTTGGTGTTAGAATTGTTTAATCTTTCACACTACTATATGAAGTACCTTAAAATGCATTGTAAATCAGAATGTGCAAGATTTACAGAATAGCCCTCTTACGTTCTTAAATTATTAGCACCTAAAAAGTTTTCGAGGAATGTGTGTTGATAATAATTCTGTCATCAAGATTGAAGTAGAGTTTCTTATATCTAAACTGGACAACATACTTAACTTAATTGTAGGATCTGTTCTCTAAGTTTGTCTTAAGTAATAAGCATCACCAAATTAGGATCAAGATCTATGATGAGTGGAAGACTTCATTTGAAACATAGGATAGACTATATGAATAGTTAGTTATGCCTTTTGGACTTAAATGCCCCAAGTACTATTTCATGAGGCTGATTCAATAAATCAGGTTCTAAAAGCTTTTATAAGAGTATTAAAAAAAATTGGTAGTTTATTTTGAAGTTGATTTATAGTATACCACACGACACTTGCTTGGAACAATAACATTAAAAAAGAGAATTTTAATGTTGTGAATTTGTAGTTACATCCTTTCAATAGATTAAGAACATGAGGACTAGCGCTCTTATTCTTAGAAACCTAATTAATCCATTTAAGGTGTCTTGTGATTCATAAGAGATACCCGTATTGAAGAAGGCATTTGTCGTCTTCCTTAATGAAAAACTCAACAAGACTAGCATTGTTATTCGACCTATGATAAATTATCATGTTATCAGTTAGACGCTAAGACCTTGACAATATTATTTGCTTTTTTATGAGTTTTCCCTAAACTTTGATCACAAAGCACTAAGGGTGCATTTGGTTGGGGGTCATCCGTGATTATCTTGGTTATGTGATTACCAAGTAATCACATAACCAAGGTTATAGGGAATAAAACTGTTGGAAACTAATCATTAATTGATTACAGAATCATTGATTGATTACAGAATCATTTACCATTAATTCCTTGATTGAGTCATAATTACAGAATCATTCTGTAAATAGAAATCTTTAATTAGCTTTAATTAGTTTCCGTCTTCATTAGTTTTCCTTTTTTCTCTATTGTATCTCTCTATAAAACAAGAACCATGTACCTATTCTTTTGTGTGAAGAAATAATTATTTTTTCCATATTTTCCAAGTTGGTATCAGAGCAGAGTAGCCATGTCAGAAGTCACGTCCAAAGCCACTACAATCTCTGCCACTACCACGGTAACACCTTCTGAAACCCTACGACACCTTTCCAACCCTCATTCAGTCCAAATCACCACTATTCGCTTGAATGAGGATAATTTTCTCCGGTGGTCGCAATCCGTCCGAATGTATATCCGTGGGCAAGGAAAAATCGGCTATATCACTGGTGACAAGAAGGCTCCTGCAGTTAATGATCCGCTGCATGCCGTATGGGATGCTGAAAACTCCATGGTTATGACATGGCTAGTCAACTCCATGGAGGAGGATATAAGTACCAATTACATGTGCTATCCTACTGCAAAAGAGCTGTGGGATAATGTTAGTCAGATGTATTCTGACCTGGGTAACCAATCTCAATTCTTTGAATTGACTTTAAAGTTGGGAGAAATTCGTCAAGGAGAGGATTCAGTCACAAAATACTTCAATTCGTTGAAAAGATTGTGGCAAGATCTTGATCTCTTTAGCACATACGAATGGAAATCTGTTGATGATTGCAACCACCACAAGAAAACCATGGAAGACGACCGTATTTACAAATTTCTTGCCGGTCTCAATATCGAGTTTGATGAAGTACGAGGAAGGATCATTGGGAGACCCCCTCTCCCATCCATTGGTGAAGTGTTTGCCGAAGTCAGAAGAGAAGAAAGCCGAAGGAGTGTTATGTTGGGAAAAAAGAGTATCGGTGAGTCAATTGAAACTTCGGCCTTATTTACTGATGCTACCTCCAAGGCTGCAAATTACCAGCGCAGATCCGATGATAAGCCACGGGTTTGGTGCGATTTCTGCAACAAGCCTCGCCATACACGTGAGACATGTTGGAAAATTCATGGCAAACCTGCCAACTGGAAAAACAGCAAGCCAGGAGAAAAGAATCGCGGACTTCCTATGGCTAATGAAGCCAACTCAGGCTCCTTCAACAAAGAGCAACTTGATCAACTCTTAAAGCTGATAAAATCCAACTTCTCATCTGGTATTCCTAGTGTTTCCTTGGCACAAACAGGTAGCAATCCTAAAGCTCTCTCTTGCTTAAACTCTTCTCCATGGATCATAGATTCTGGAGCCTCAGATCACATGTCTAGTTGCTCTCACTTATTCAATACTTATTCTCCTTGTTCTGGAAGTGAGAAAATTAGAATTGCCGACGGTAGTTTTTCGCCTATTGTAGGAAAAGGACACATTAAACTGACCAAGAAAATTAATCTCAATTCTGTTCTTCATGTTCCTAAATTAGCATGCAATCTTTTATCTGTGAGTAAATTATCTAAAGATTCTAATTGTCGTATTATATTTCTTGAATCACACTGTGAATTTCAGGACCAGAACTCGGGGATGATGATTGGGCGTGCTAGGATGATTGAAGGTCTTTACTACTTGGATGAAATACCTGCTAGTACTAAAAAGGCTCAGGTTTTTAATAGTATCAGTTCAAACTCAGTTCGAGAGAAAATAATGCTATGACACTATAGGCTTGGACATCCTAGTTTTCTCTATCTAAAAAAATTATTTCCAGAGTTATTTAAAGGTATTGATTGCTCTTCTTTATATTGTGAAACTTGTTTTTTTACAAAATTTCATCGTGCAACATATTTACCAAAGAGTTATCAGCCCTCCAAACCTTTTTATTTAATTCATAGTGATGTTTGGGGTCCATCTAAAATTACTACTCTTTCTGGAAAAAAATGGTTTGTAACATTTATTGACGACCATACACGTTTATGTTGGATTTATCTGATGGATAAAAAATCTGACGTGAGAAATTTGTTTAAAAATTTTTACACTCTAATTGAAAATCAATTTCAAACCAAAATTTGTATTTTACATTCTGACAATGGAACAGAATATGATAAATGTTCAATCTTTTCAAGAGGAATGAATAATGACAGATATTATAATTTTCTCCTCCTTAATCCTTACTTCTCTTTTGTCCACGCACTAAAACCATAAGATGAAACATGCAAGCACATTAGTGAACAAAGAGTATATTCAATATTGCAAAATGAAGTCAAGGATTCATTGAACAAGGCAGCATAATACATTAAACAGAGAGATCAGTTGACTGCCATTAGCACCAGTCAACTGATGCCTGATAAGCTGATTATCAGTGCCAACTTCAAAAAGAACAAAACAAATTCATATTAGTTCAGAAAAGTATGTGATTTGACCATGTAATTTTTATGACCCATAAGTAATTGTGAAAAATTGTTTCACCATATTTTCAATCTTGAAGTATCATTTTGATACTATGTGCTAAGGGATTAGAATTTTCAATTTCCATGCATAAGTATCAAAAATATATTTTTGGGTATTGAGATGTGTTTCAAACCAGTCCCATTTACTAGTGGACCAACTATAGAGCATATATAAAGCATTTTATGTCAAGGTGTGGTCAAATTTCAAGAAATCAGGTCAAACTCACAATGTTACAGTAGTATCAGTCGACTGATGGCTGAATTCTGATTTTTCAGCCCAACTTTAGAAATTCATATTTAATTCAATTTTCATCCAAAAATTCTAAAATTTGACAATGTGATTTCGTGGACCATTTTATTCGATAGAAAAATAGTTCCAATTTTTTTGCATCACTAAAACTTCGTTTTGATACCATGTATCAAAAAGAAAGAAATGTCATTAATTTTAGAAGTTGTGTATCACTAGGAAGAGTTAAAATGTTTGTCTTTAAACTCTTAGTCCTAGTGGATACAAGAACCAGTAAGAAATGATATCAATTTTCAAGATCAAGCATTTAAAATGAATTTCTTGAAATATGCGACCATTCTCCCCCTAAATCAATGATTAGCTTTTATAGGAAAATCCTCCCCCTTAAATCAATATGGATAATTTTAAAATATCACTAAGCTCCCCTAGATTCATACAAAAATCAAGATTATCATCAAAGATAATATCCATAAAAACTTAAAACAAATCCATAGCTTTAAGCACTTCCAAAAACATAACTGAAACTCATCATTTTCAACATGGATCTAAGTACTACGAATATCACAAAACAAACACCCAAAGTATCCATCACAAGCTTAAATAAGGGTTTAAGGTTTTACAAAAATTCATAGAGTTATCAAGTCACTCAAACTACATGTCATCATCACTAGGTGGAGGAGGTCGAGAAGGAGATTGAAAATGCATATGCATTTTCTGCACTATGTCACATATTAACTGCTGTTGTGCAAGACCATCCTGCTGTCTTTGTGCAACAGCTCTAACTTCTTGACATAGAACCCGAATCTCCACAAGGCATACTTTGACTCGCCCGTCAACATCAGAAATTATATTCTCCAGACGGGTAAGCCTCTCATCTTCACTTTCATCTTTTTCTTCCTCAGAATCAGAAGAGATATTCACTTGAGCTGCCTTTTAAATCCAAGTCATAGCACCATTGGAATAGGCAATCCTTGCTAACTTCAAGTGACGAGGACCAAGTTGATCATAGTCTTTTGATAATTACCGTATGGCTCCTACTGTGATATCGACCCCCTGAAATGCTAGAAATTGAGTAATGATATGACCGAACGGCATATAGATCTTGCCATTCATGGAGTCGGAGTGATAAAGAATGGAGTGATAGATGTGAAGGGCAATATCAATGTCAAGATGCTACTCTAAGTCATACATCATAATTAGATAAGGTATACGTATCATAGCTCGTTCTCGAGTCACTATGGGTAAAATGCAGTCAAGTATGATATGGTACCAGACGTAATGATCAGCAGACATTTTTGTGGCATGAAAGGTTATTCTAGTGGGTTTTCTTGGTTTCTTGAAGAAGTATGTGTGAATTTGTTCAATGGTCACGTTTGAAAAGGATTCTGTGATTTTACCAGTAACATCAGGAAAGCATATAAATGGATTTGAAGATGTAGGTGCTGGGAAACACTAGGAAACCCGTTCCGGTAAATCCTTTTTTTATTCCTATGAATGAGTTGAGTGTTTCCCTAGGCATATTTGAGAGGTTCATACCAATACTAGGAAAATTATAAACTTATTGAATAGATGTACATTTACAAGACTGCGTTTGCCTGCATCCACTTCAAACACTTTCATGAAATCTCCTTTAAAAATTTTTACTCATTCCATTGATTCCTTTTGCTTGTGTGAAAGATTAAAACTAGTGTTATGCCATTGACTTATTTTTAATGTTGAGGATTTACTCCCATGTATTGGTACTAACATTGCCATTGGCAGCATTGGCCAACTCCTCAAATTGAGCATATAGTGGATACCTAAATTGGGATAGCTCTCTATGAAAACATCTATAAACACTTGATTTATTGTAAAGGAATTTCATAGATAGATGATGCCTCAATTATAGAAGTCGAACTTTGACACATTTCCTTCTAGAAATTTATGGCAATGCAACTTGAATCATCTTCTACAGAGGGACAACCTATTCATGCACTTTGCACCTCTATCATCTTCTAAGATAGGTTGGAACTTCTTTGAGTTGTAATTGGTTTTTCATAATTGTTCTAGTCTATTGTTGAGAAGGTTTTAGGTGCTGATTTAGTTGGAGTTTGATGAGGTTAATTGTATTTCTCGATTTGTGATATTTGCTCCTTAGGTTATTTTTAGTCAAGTTTATAAGGGTGGTGTTCCTTAAATGCAATCATTATTTTCAACAAATAAAATTTCTTCTTTTTAGTTCTCTAAGTGTGTTGTATTGATGAAATGTTAGGCTAGTTGACACTCTCATGCTTTTAATGTGAGAACAATAAGGTTTATTTGCGCCCCCACGGGTGTGGTGCAGTAGTAAAGCACTTGGAGGAACAAAGAGAGTAGGGGTTCAAATCCCAAAGAGGATGAATATCTTAAATGAGTGTCTATAAGTTGTGCTACGGATTTATCTAGTAGGTGAACTAAGGGAGGTTGTCTACCTCTAGGATTAGTCGGATGAAATTTGGATATTTGGATTATAAAAAGAAATTTTAAAAAATAAAAAAATATTTTTTTTATTTGAATTGAATTACTATATAATCAACAAACCTAACATCTCATTTGTAAATTGATCATTTTATTTCTTGTAAATTATTGGTAATTAGCTTAAGG
>NC_133875.1:9622624-9749264 GCF_044706935.1 Curcuma longa | reverse complement strand
CTTTCTATATTCGGAATTAGAAAGGTTTATAGTAAAGTTTTCATATTGCATATGAATACAACAATGTATGTACAAAAGTTTTAAGTTCCGCTGCAATGCTCATGATTCATATGCATGAATGAATGAAAGTAAAGTAATTGTAACGTCCGTCTAAGCCACGTAAGGGCGGGCGTTACATAAGTTGTGACATCTGTAAATTACATATCAATTCAGATTATGTGGATGCATGTACAAGCATCTTCATTCAAAAGAAGATATAGAACCTAAACAGGTATCAGATAAAAATGATATACAATATGAAATAAGTAGTAACATACCAGGGCAGATATAAAAGCATAAAATTACTACTAGTTAGAGCAAAACTATACACCTCAAAATGACATATCTAAAAGATAAGTCGAGATACCCGCCTTTCGAAAGTAGTCCGTATCAGCAAAAAAAAACCTCCATCTAGAAATCCGGTTCAGTGTCCTGTAATTAGAATAATCAACATTCCTAAATACAATAATATATAAATTTTCCAATCAAATAAAATCCTAACCGATTATAAGGTTAGTTACAACCCAATTAAACTCCAATTAACTCTATTCCACACATAACTTGTTAATTAACTAACTTAAAATAATCCAATTTAATCAATTAATAACTTAGTTATTAATTATTTACCTAATTAAATTAATCTCCTTAGCTTCTAGTATATCTTGAACAGAAACTACTAAATCTTTTTAGATGTTATTGCGTGTTACTAATGGCTAACAACCAGGATGCTTCATTATAATTCTACTCCACAGCAACAGACCATGTGTAGGATTCCAAGCCTAATTGTGACCTTTAATTTAGTCAATCTATGGCCGAAATAACAGGATACAAAGTCAAGCAAGAGCACCTCCTATCTCCGTACCCTTTTCCTATTGGATTTTCCTGCTACAACTTGTGATCAATTCAAACATTTCTGCTACAACACAAAAGAATTCATTTAGTTCAATCATAGTGACCAAGCAGCCACAAAATCCTTTGTGAATGATCACAACTACTCAGATGATTGTCGTCCATGGTTGACAAAAATGTAGTTTTGCTCGGTCTACTAGCGTGTTAGCAAGTCAAGGTAAACGACTCCAAATTGTTGCGTGCATGAAGAAACCTCAAAGTTTAGCATTCACAGAATTTCTACTCACGCAAACAAGTTGAGTATCATCACATAATAAAATTGCATTACCAAAACCAACAAACCCCTCTAATCTGCCGATCCAGAAGAAACCCTCAGCAAACCAAAGAAATCCAACACAATCAACAACAACCCAAATGGAAACAGGACCTCACCTCAGCCCCTTTGCTCACTGGCGAAGGAGGTGGCGGCTCTTTGGGCTGCGAACGGCGAGATCCATAGCACGAAGATGGCGACGCGGCGGTGGCGTTCTTCACAGAGGAGAAGGGGAAGGCGCCTGGTCAAAGCGATCGCAGGGAAAGGGGAAAGTTGTCACAGCAGGGGGAAAAACCTCACGCCGATCGCGATTTCGAGCAAAAGAAGAAGAAGAAGAAGAAGAAACACTGGCGCACAGGCGGTGTTCGTGTGGGAAAGGAGAAGGCGTGGCGCGAGCAGGGAGGGGAGAAGTCGTGATGGGCTCGGGCGTAAGAAGAAGACAACGGAAGAGATCGCGGCAGGTGGGGGAGAAGATCGCGGTTACGAGAGAGGGGAGGGTGTCGATTTCGCGAGTAGAAAAGGGGAAACATGCGTCATGGGTGGCTATAGGATTCCTAACGGGTATTTCAGGTTTTAAACTTGAAATCCATTAACCTTTTTTTATATTTTACACCATTTGTTTGAAAAAACAACAAGGGCAGATGATGGGATTGTTGGATTAGAATAGAAGTTGTAGTCATTTACAAAAACATTCAATTTCCTGGTGCTCTCTGGTGATGTATCAGCAATGTAAAGAGCAATATAATAGATAGCATCTGGAAGAAAATTAGGAGGCCGTAGTAACATCAATGGTTTCCCTTGATCTGCTACCATAGCAGTGTTAAAGACGACTGTAGGTGGAAGATTCCCAAAATCAGATGTTGTGACATTATAGGTGCTGGATTTTGCATGTATACTATTAGAAAATGGTTGCCAGTATCTGTCATCTGGATATCTATAAAGTACATAAAACTTTTCAACAGATGAAATAGCATGAATACAGGCTATACACACACAAGTTATCATCCTTCAAGTGGAAAGTGACATAGATGGCAATATTTACTTTATGCGCCCTGCAATTGCATCATCAAATTAAAATATATGATTATCTTATAGTTTGATAATGGATGTGACTATAGAAAAGAAAACAGTTGGCATATATATTAAAAATTCCAACCATTTGGTTTGTTCATTTATTGAAATTTTTCTATTTGTAATTTTCATTTCCACAACAATACAATTTGAAATTTGAAAAAGAAAAACAAATATTTAACATTAGCTTTTTTTGACACCTTTGAATTTATTAGAGGTGAATAGTGTGTATAACTTCTCTGAAAATCCAATGAAAATTTTCCTTTCAGATGAATCCTACAACTTCTTTATGCCATGATAGTTTAGAGCGACTATGACTGAAACTTAAAGATTTAAAATCATCTTGATCATGAGGATGAATGATCACTAAACAAAAGAAATAATAATAATTTAGAATCAATAGGGGAAAGGATGTGAGAACGAACAACCTCAACTCAAGAACCTTTAGCTCCAAGCACACCTTCAATTCAACCTCACTGAAACTAACCTATAGAAAACTGCCTGTATATGAGATATCTACATAATAGCAAAGAGAAACAGAAGATAAACAAGATAAGCAAAAGCATTTAGATAGAGGAAAACATAAGATCTACATATGCTACTGTAAAAAAAAAACAATTAACAAAATTACCAAGCTGCTAGTGAAATGCAACAGATATGCTCCACTGGAAAATAAAAAATTAGTGATCAGAGAAACCCTAAAATTTTTTTTTAGAAATGGAGAGAAACATAAGAGATCTCGTGTTTTAAGAGTTGAGCATGTGATCCTCCTTCTACTGCTATTTGGCTTGCCCCACCAAAGCCTCATCTGCTTCGGCGCTTGCAAAATTGGAGAATTGGGGTGGGAGAGCGAAGAACCTCCCACGGTACCCACCGACATCCAACAAGTCTGAGGATTCCGGAACCGACCGGTAAAGAGCTAAATTACCATATACCCACAGTAAAAAAATCGTGGGTATATAGTAATTGTTTGCTCAAAGTATAATAAATTAAGTAGACAAATCGAAGAGAAAAGAAGGCCTTCGGAGCCATGTTCTGAAGCTCAGGAGCCGCTTCTCGCCATTGATAACCATCGGGAACTCGACTTTGCTTTTCGGATCGACATATATCATTGTCCGAGTGGGGCCTCCGTCGAGGGAGACGAAGGCGGCCCATAGATGGGAAGCGTCATCGTCATCTTGGTCGCAAGGCTTGCGGAGGGAGGGCGCGCTTTGCTTGAGGGAGGCAGAGAGGGTTAGGCCTGCTCTAGCGGCGACGATTGCTATAGCGGTGACGACCACTGTTAGTAGATGTCCTAGAGCCAATTATGTGATGATTGACTAAGGACTTTTAATTTGTATCATATTCTATTATTTATAAAGGTAAAGATTTTTGGTTATTATGCTTACTTTGTATTTGTGCCAAATAACTATGTATAATAATGTCCTTGGGTAGCTATTTCTTATCTATATCATATCGATTGTTTGAATCGATAGTAAGATGATATAGAGAACACTACTCTTAATCATTCCTAGTCAAGCATTAATATTCAGGGATGATATTAATGCACTAAAACTAGCATGTAGGTCAACTAGATGACTTGATCTCACAAGTCATGGATATGAGATATCGAGTTGATACATGGGCATACATTAGAGAATGTATACTGAATTGACCCACCATGAGAAAGTTTCATGGATCATTATATGAGTGTCATGAACTTTTTCATGTAACTATTGGTTGTAACGCCCGCCCTTACGTGGGCCTAGACGGACGCTACAGTTTGCTTTCATTCATTCATACAATTAATCACATACGAAAAACCACAAAACTTCGCAGCGGAAACATAAAACCTATAACATGGCAGTGATTTCATATGTGATAAATAAAAACTTATTATGCATGTATTGTCTAGATATTAAGTTCTAATTAAAACATCTTAGCATATCAATTCTTAAAACCAAACATTCAAACAATCCAAACATTCAACATGCAAGTATAAAATTTCATATTGCCAGGAACATCTGTCACGTCACCACCACACACATCACTGTCAGCCCTTTCCTGCTGCCTCCCATTGCTTAGTGACTTCTATTTGGCTCTGCAACATAAGAAAGAAAACTATAAGCACAAGGCTTAGTAAGCTCCTTTCCTACTCACCAAAAACCAATCGTCACTTCAAGCATAACATTTATATTACATAATAAACACATAAGCATGAAAACACATTATCATGGCATAAAGCACATAAACATTCTTTCACCTTAACATTTAAATCATATGCATACAAAATGATGAAAATGCCTTTTGAAAACATAATATCATAATAGATTAATATAATCATCATCATCATTATTTGGGGTCCCCGGCTTGTACCCATTCATTCTTTGCGCGCAACCTTCAAGTAAGTACGAGATAGCTAGTCTCGACTACTTGGTAACTAGGTCTTCTCTATGTACTTCAACCTAGGGGCGTTCTTAAGGTGCCCATCCCTTGGATCCCTTTCAGGTTCCGGTACAAGCCTTTCATTAAAGTAAAATAATGTACATGCTTTCATTTTCTTTTCATCATGAATGTTCCTTATCATTTCATCATCCATTTAACATGGTGAACATTCAAACATCATTTCATGTAGCATGATATAACATAACATGATCTCATTTCATAACCTTGGCATGAGATAAACATACATCATGGATAACATTATTGAAACCCTAATTTGACCCAAACCCTAACCTTTCCTTAGGGTTAGCCAAAACTTATAGGTTTCCTTTCCTTAGGATCTTGCAAATTCTTACTACTTGAAACTTTAACAAGTTTAATTGTAGCTATTCATGGTTGAACATACATGAAACCCTAGACCCAACCAAACCCTAATTTCTTAGTGTTGGCCGAATCATCTTAGAGTTCCTTTAGATTCTCAACCTAAATCATAACCCTAATCCATTATATCATCATAAAAGAACATCAAGTGATATTTAAAACCATTAGCTAAATTTTATACACCACTTGAGCTCCTAACTAGGCTTGGCCGAAACCCCATGAGCTTGAAACCCTAGGTTAGGCTTAACCTCATGACACCCTATGTCTTGTTAAAGTTCATCAAATATTTTAAGCCATTTCTTAAGTTCAAAACATCTCCTAAGCCTTGGTTTCATTGTTGGCCGAAACCCTAATCTCCATGAAACCCTTGATTAACTTTAGATCTAACCACATGAAACCTTAAACCATGATAAGAATTCATCACATAGCAATTGCAACCATAGTTAAGTTTGAAACATAACCTAACTCCCTTATACATGACTTGGCCGAAACTTTAAAAACAAGTAACATGAAATAGATCCAATCATATGAACCCTAAAACATGACAAAACATCACATAGCATATACAACCATTACTAGGTTAAAAGCATAACTTAAAAACCCTAAATTTCTTGCATGGCCGAAACCTATCATAGCATGAAAACCTAGGTTTATCCACATGAAAAACTAACCCTCATAAAACATCATCATGTATCTTTTGCAAACATAGCATGGTCAAAAACATAACTTTGAAACCCTAAACATGTCATGGCCGAAACTATAAAAATCATACAACATGAGTTAGGTTTAACTTCATAAACTCTAAATCAACATAAAAGTTCATTAAACATATATTAAGCCATACTAGATTGAAACAACACTTTAAAACCCTAGATTCTTCATTTGACCGAAACATCAAGAAGGTTTCTTCATGCTCTTACAACAACAACACATAAAACATTAGAAATTCATGGAAACATCATCATAGAGCAATTATGTTGCAAGGTGAGGGGAGTCTTACCTAGGCCTTTAGAGAATTTTTATACCCTAAAGAAAAGAGAAGATGAAGCCTTGAGAAGTCCCTTAGTTCTTCCTTGTTTCTCCTAGATCCTCCAAGCCTTCCTAGATCCCTTTCCCTTGCCTTGTAAGCTTTGTTGATGGAGGTAGCTTCCAAGAAGCTCTCGGCCAAAGGAAGAACAAGAGAGGGAGAGAGTGGTTTCGGTGAGGAAAATGGAGGAAGAGAAGTGAATTTCGGTGAAGGGAGGGGTTAAAAAGGATAGTGGGGAAGGGAGTTACAACTTTACTTTGCAACTCCTCCCTTAACTTCCCTTAAATCATGAAGTAAAGGCTACAAGGTGTCTCTTCACTTGTTCATGTGCCCCTTCATGTACCTTTAACCTTAAGTAGCATGTCCCCTATCATTTTCATAACAAAAACTTGCTAGACCTTGTGGTTACCCCATGCTTCTCCTAGGCTTGCCATTTCCTTGAGGTCCAAGGTTCAATCCTTGGCACCTCCATTCTTTTTCTTTTTATTTTAGGCAAAGCCCACATGAGATAAGCCCATTTAAGTTATCAATTCCTTAAGGCCCATTTTCATTTCTTTTTGTCATTGGCTAGCCCATATAAGAGAAAAGCCCATTATGAAAACATTAAACCCATAGAGCCCATTAGGAAAAATCCTACTAATGGTCCATTAAGGGTAGGAGCCTATTTAATATTAAGGCCCATTTAGTATTTCTACTAAATTTTCCTCTAAGCTATCATTCATTAATATCAAAGAATTATTGAAGGAAAATTGCGGGTGTTACACAAGAGGAGAGCCTAAGGGTGGTTGCTAGCACAATCAAAGGCTTTTGTCTCCTTCTCCAAGATAGTGTTCGTGTGGATACCATAGAGGTACGACTATTCTGATCGTGCTGAGATCCGCCATCAAAGAGTTGCTGTCGGGATTGCGAAGGGATGCGCTACAAAGGTAACTTCTTAACTAAGATGTAGTTAAGAGAAATATTTTCTTTATGTATACACATGGATCCTTGGAGGGATCAAAATTTTATTTTAATTTTCCACTGCGTTTGCGATTATTTTTCGCAACAAGTTCCCTACAACCACCGCGACATGGTGGAAGGAAAGTCCATTAGGCAACTTCTATGGTGGAGGAAATGGGAAGGGGAACGAGAGTGGTTTAGGTCAGGAAAGTCCATTAGGCGGCTTCTTTGGCTTCTATGGTGAAATCCCCAAAGTGGGAAGGCGGAGCGGGCGTTGCTAAAGGTCGTTTTTAGCCGAGGCGAGGCGTTGAAGACCGTGTCAGCCCAGGAGATCTTCTAATATCCTCCTAGGATAAAGGAACAGGCGTGAAGTACCCTCAAGAGTTATGCTAGTTATCCAGAAGGCATAGGTAAAAGATTGGTCGTAAGATCAGTAAGATGTAAGGAGAAGGAAACGGGAACCCCGAAGAAGAAGGTAACCCATGAAGGATTACCCTTATCTGTTTTTAAATTGTTCTTGAAACAGGTTATTTTATGAACTCTGACCTTAAGGAATTTGAAAACCAATTTTAAATTTGGCGTAATTATTGGCGTGAAAGAAAAGATCTTGATTATCTTAATCTTGATTCTACTACAAAAGCTGATTTGGCACATAATCTTAAGATAACTGCTTATCGAGTGGATCTCGGTAGCAAGGCTATTTTTGCTATTTGCAAACAAAATTGTGTGCATACTCTTAATCTTAGGTCACAGCTTCAAGAGCAGGAGAAGCACCTAAAGGCAATTCACGACTTATTTGAAGTTATAAAGCTTCAGAGGGAAGATTTAAAGAAAACTCTCAAGAAACAATCTGACCTTGAAAAGGAGATCAATAATCTTCGGAGGGATTATCTAAACCGTAGACCTCTTTCAAAACAAGACATGGAGGAGCTTGTGTTAAAAATCAGTGAGCAACCTAAATTCTATTGAAAAACAAACTGAGTTGCTAACTCTTGAATTGGCAGAGAAAGTTGATAAGGTGGAATCCTTAATCCACCAACTCCAGAAGCTGCTTATTAGATGAGCCTGACCAACATAAGGACAACTGAGCTCTACAAAGAAGCTATTCAAGCTACATCTCAAGGTTGGGATAGTATTGGTGTTGGATTCAGTGATAAAGACACTGCAGGTATTGTTTCTGTTTCAAGGCAGCTTAATACTATCCTATACTCTGTCCTTAAAATTAATTCAAAAGTTGAAGTTCTGCGAGAAGAAGTAAATTTTCTGAAAATAAAAGTTCAAGGAATCCGAGGGAACTGCTGCCCCTGATTTATCTGATATTATAACAAAGCTTGATAAACTTCATTTAGGAGGAACAGCTTTCAGAACCCAGGACAAGGGTAAGATTAAGGTATTCCGCAATCCATTTGATTTATTAAAGAAAATATCATCATGAATACCAGGCGAACCCATTTACCTGCTATCACAAACACCGAAACTACAAGTGCTAGCGGAGGTCCTGGAACTCCTTTGGTGGAAGATCAGATACATGACTACCGGCGAGCTGCACATGCCCGGTATGAAGCTCAGCGTGTTGGTAGACAGATAATTAACATCGGAAGGCAAATGGTAGGAAGACAACCCAGAGAGCACACTCTGGCCCTACTAATGGATCCTGAGACTGATCTCAGGAGATCTATGCAAGAACGTGCAAGGACGGTGCCAGCTGAAGTCCTGTACATGACGAGGCGAGATAGTATACACCATAGGGTGTATCATTATCGATCAGAAGAGAGGATGCTTATTATTGGTTCTGATCAGCAGGATAGGACCTTTATTGCGGAAGATTCGTTTGAAAGATTGTCTCAAGCGGAGATTGAATATATTCACCTTGGAATTCTTCAGGTGAGATTTCAAATTTTACATAGACGTTATGGTGGAACACTTGCTTTGGTGGTTTTCAGGGACACTCGATGGGGGAGTAATGACCGAAGTATCATTGCGGCCATGGAAGTGGATCTGGCAGAAGGAAATTAACTTATTTATGTTATGCCAGATATCATGCTAACAATCAAGGATTTCTTTAGACATATTCAAATTTCTATAAAGACGAAGGGTTACGACACTTGGGAGGGCGCTGAGGCAAACCTTTTAATCACTAGAAGTATAACTGCAAGACTATCCAATACACCAAATGTTGGATTTGCCTTCAAGGTTGACAAGGTAGCAGAATACCTTCGATCAAAGGGGGTAAGGGCAATTAATGCTGCAAAATATCCTGCAAAACAACATCAGGAAGGAAATTGGAACCTTCGACCATCTTCGGTCGTTGTGCCTATGCTACCTACATCTTTGATCACCAATTCTCACTATGATGGAAGCACATCCCTCCGGTTTAGTGATTATCAAGCTGCATCAACCTCTAAAGCTCCTGCATGCAACCAGCATGATGATGAAACTGATGATGAAGTTTATATGGTCAATATTATCCTTGAAGAAGAACTTCTCCCTCCACCTGAACATATTTGGGCTCCTTTGGGAGAACCTAGTAGCAGATTTGACTACTTAGTGGACTATTCTATGCCACTAATACCTGATATCCCTATGGTACCAATAGGATGGGATGACCCTAATGACGAACATAGTAGCCTGGTTAATGTTATCATTATACCAGATGATCAGGATGATGATTACCCAGCTTTAGCAGCTGTAGAAGAAGGCATTCATGGTGGGTAATAACTTTGACTCAGAATTAATTATTTCTGAATTTCTGACCAATTTGCAGTTAGAAGATTATGAGGCTGACTCTGAGGAGGAAGCTTCGACCATTAGAAGTCGGTATTTAGTTCAGACTTGTGAAGATAACTACCCTGAGCTACAAAGAATTGAAAAGGTTCTATCAACAAATGAGTCTGCAATTAGTCGCTATAACCCCCCCCCCCCCCCCCCCCCCCCCCCCACAGATGTGGAAATGAATATTCCAGGGTATGCCCCAACAGAGGCAGCAGCTGGATGGATGGGAGGAACTCCTGATTTACCTCCACTACAAACAAGAAGACCAAGAAGATGGGAAAATAGCTCAGAGTGGTTTCAATTACCAGCTGCAAATTCAGGCAAGGGCTCTATTTTTGTAATGTCATATGATTTTGACACTAAAGTGTTTGACAGATGGGAGAGCTCAGTGTTGCTGCATCTCTTTGATAAATCCTTTGAAAATGGGGAAGATAAAATTTTGTATGTGGAGAACTTGTTGGGAGAATCAGAGAAGAAGATTTTTATGACCTGGAGGATGAAGTTTACAAATGAATATGAATCAATGAAGGCTCAGGCACTAGGAGCCGATGGTACGCAAAATATCCTAAACCAGATAAGATTAATTTTCTTCCTAGAAAATCCTCAGGTAAGAACTACAAGTGAGCAAGATGCTGCTTACAAAACATTGAAGTCATTAGTATGTACAGAAATGACGGATACTGCCGTCTACAGGTACATGTTTGATTACTTTCATTTAACTTCTAAAAGTGGGAGAGCTTGGGCTAATGAAGAACTTTCTGCGGAATTCTTTACCAAATTACCAAGACCTTTGGGTGACAGAATAGAAAAGGCCTTTAAGGAAAAATATCCCACTAACACTATAGGAGTTACTGCCCGTATTGCATTTACTAAACATTATTTAAAGGAAATGTGCCAGGAGGCCTTGTTTCAAAGTCAGTTGAAGAAGATGAATTTTTGTGGCAAAACACCTGTGCATGGAGTATACAGCAGGCATACAGGAAAGAGATTTGGGGCAAGGAAAACCACAACATATAAAGGTAAACCTCATAAGTCCCATGTTCGGATAGCAAAACAAAAACACTTGGCCCTCAGAAAAAAGAATTGTCGGTGTTATGCTTCTGGAGAAGAAGGGCACTGCGCATCTGAGTGCAAGAACTCGAAGAAGCTGATGCATAGGGTTGCCATGTTGAATCCCTGGAACTGGATGAGGGTTTTGATGTCGTCTCAGTGGGGATGGATGAATCAGATATTTCTGACATTTACTCTATTTCAGAAAATGAAGACAATCACCAAATCACAGAAGATTATGATGTCCTCATGCTTCATGATGAGGATTGGTATCGGTTGTATGTTAAAAAGGTACATCCCTCTGCTCTGTTACCTGAAAGAAAAACTAACGGAGCTGCAGGATATGATTTGAGCATTTGTGAAGAGCAAGAAATACCTCCTCATACTCAAGCAATACTGCGCACTGGGATTTGTGTGCAAATTCCAAAAGGAATGTATGGGCGAATTGCTCCTCGCTCAAGTGCTGCGGCAAAAGGAATTCTCATAAATGGAGGAGTAATCGACTGCGACTACAGAGGAGAAGTCAAGGTTATTGTTTTTAACATTTCAAATGAAGTTATTCATATTAACATCAATGATAGAATTGCTCAGATGATTATTGAGAAGATTGCTATACTTGATATTTATGAAGTGTTTGAGTTGGATAAGAGAGATAGGGGAAACAGGGGTTTGACTCCACATCCATGCAGAGCTTGCTACCTGAACCTGCACCTAAACAAGAGATGACTTCGCTAAATGAGTATTTTCCTCAGCTCAGCTATCTCAGAATGATTGAGGAGGCAAAGGTTAGTGTAGCTGCAGTAAAAGAACAAAGCAGGTTGTATGCTCAGATTCCGGAAGATGCTGAATCATCTTCATCATCACCTTCTCATATGAGCGACCCAATTCATCAATACTGCACATTTGACTCGGAAGCTTTTAGAGAGATGATATTTACTATACCAGAAATGCGCAAGAAGGAGCAGTATGATGTCTTGGTGATAACAACTGAAGAAGAGCCAAATGAATACTTAATTGGTGTATCTGAATGGAGACCCCAGATGCAGATCCCGAGACCAATTCAGACAAGTAGGCCTGTAAACAGAGATGAATGGAGAAGCCTTGCAGAAAGACAATCTGAGGTATTAAAGAGACTCAGTACCAGAGAACAGGAGTTAGCTGCAGAAAATGCGGAATTAAAGAAAAGAATCATGGAACTAGAAGAATCCCAGGTAATGATTGTAGAAGAAACACCATCAGAAGAGGAGCGAGAAATTGAACAGTTAAAGATGGAGAATGAATTACTGGGAATTCTGAATAAAGAACAGGAAGCAAAGATAGCTACTATGGCCAAAGAGATTCAGCTTCTGAAGAATTTGGCGGATGTTGATAAAGCAGAGATTGCTTCTTTAAGGTCACAAATTACTCTTCCCGTATTAAGTTATGATGAAATAACTATTTCTGCTATTCAGCCCAGGAATAATTTATTAAATATCAAGGTGGACTTAGAAATTGAAGGGAGAAGATTGCCTATGAATGCTATTTTAGATACTGGAGCAGCAATCTGTGTCTGCAATGGAGAAATAGTTCCAAAGGAGTTCCGGCAGCCCTCCCTAACTGACACCATGATACAAGGAGTGAACGGAGCAACCAAAGTCCAAGAAATATTGAGAGAAGGGAAGCTTTGGGTTGGGGGACAATATTTCAGACTACCCAGGACATATATTATGCTAACCTTATCTAAAGGTTTGAATTCCATTATTGGTATGAATTTCATACGAGCTATGGATGGGGGCTTACGCATTGAAAAGGGTGAGGTAACTTTTTATAAGTTAGTCACTACTATAGAAGCATCCCCTGAGGCTCATCAGGTGAATCTTATTGATGAATTAGATTTGGAATTAACAGAATACTATGATATTTGTGCTTCAATTCCTAATCAGGGATTCATTAATGAAGACTTCATTGATCTTAAGGAGCTGGAAAGATTAAAAAGGCTGGGATTTATAGGGGAAGAGCCTCTAAAACATTGGTCCTTAAATCAGGTAAAATGTAAAATACTGATTAAAAACCCTGATTTGATTATTGAGGACATGCCCTTAAAACATGTGACTCCAAAGCTAAAGGAGACCATGGCTAGACATGTGCGAAAGTTACTAGACATGAAGGTAATTCATCCTTCAAACAGTAAACATAGAACTACTGCAATTATGGTGGAATCAGGCACAGAAGTTGATCCAGTAACGGGGGAAGAAAAGAAAGGAAAAGAAAGACTGGTGTTCAATTACAAAAGATTGAATGACAACACGGAAAAAGACCAGTACTCCTTGCCTGGAATCAATACCATCATAGCCAAGATAAGTCATGCAAAAATTTATTCAAAATTTGATTTGAAAAGTGGATTTCATCAGGTTGCTATGGATAAAGAATCGATCTCATGGACTGCATTTTGGGCAATTGATGGATTATATGAATGGCTAGTCATGCCATTTGGCTTAAAGATTGCACCTGCAGTTTTCTAGAGGAAGATGGATGTATACTTTAGAGGTACAGAAGAATACATTGCAGTATACATAGATGATATTTTAATATTCTCTAATGATTCTGAATCTCATAAGAAACATCTGAGTATTTTCATTTCCATCTGTGAAAAGAACGGTCTAGTTCTCAGCCCTACCAAAATGAAAATTGGGGTTTCTCAAATTGATTTTCTTGGGGCAACAATTGGAGAATCCAGAATAAAACTGCAACCTCATATTGTTCAGAAAATCCTTAGCACCAATGAGGGAACTCTGACAGAAATACGATCCCTCCGAAGGTGGCTTGGTATTCTTAATTATGCAAGAGCATATATCCCTAACTTGGGAAAAATTTTGGGTCCTTTATATTCCAAAACATCAGGAAAGGGAGAAAGGCGAATGAATAACCAAGATTGGAAGATTGTGCAGAAAGTCAAAGAAATGGTTCAGAACCTCCCTGAGCTAGAAATTCCTCCTCCCAATGCTGTTATTATACTAGAAACTGATTGGTGTATGGAAGGTTGGGGTGGAATTTGCAAGTAGAAAATGAACAAAGGGGATCCAAGATCTACTCAGAAAGTTGGCGCTTACGCCAGTGGCAGATTCAATCCTGTTAAAAGCACTATTGATGCTGAGATCCAGGCGGTCATCTTTAGTCTGGAAAAGTTCAAAATCTATTACCTGGACAAACAAGAACTTGTGATCAGGACAGACAGTCATGCTATTGTCAGATTCTATGAGAAAAGTGCAGATCACAAACCATCAAGAGTTAGATGGTTGACCCTCTCTGATTATATTTCTGGCATAGGAATCAAAATAACCTTCGAACATATTAATGGCAAGAATAACATCTTAGCGGATGAGTGATCAGCCCTAAACTGGGTGTCACGATAGGGCTCCAAATTAGAATTTATAAATTAATCGAAAACCCGTAGTTAATTCAAACAACCGTAGTATAGGGGCCTCGAGTCGTATTTTTCCAAGGACTAGTGGATAATTGCTTAACTTTAGCTTAGGTGTCGTATTTTTTTGGGTTTTTTAATAGAAAATGGGGGTTTTGGGATTTTAATTGAAATGTAAATTTAAGTCAGAAAAATAAACGAAAATTGCAATTTAATAACCTAATGATGAGCTGTTAAACCAAAATACTGGATAAACCTAAGATGCAATTTTAACTCCTATCTAAACCTTAAACCTTAATTGTTTAAATTGGAACTTAACCCTAAATGCAATCTTCTCGGATGTTAATGCGATTGATGCAAGCAAATGCAAACAATTCAAGGGAACTGTGAGTGGCCGAGATAACTAAATCCTAATGTGTAAACAAACCTTCAATCCTAGCTAACCTAAACCTGATAAAATGGAATTTGCTTGGCACGGAACAGTGCCAAGGGAGTGCACAGTGACAAGAATTCAGCAGTTGTAATGCAAGGAATTGAGGCTAATCAATAGATTGAATTCAAACAACTAAACCTGCATTAACTACATGAAATGCATTCAAAGATAGGTAAATTCGTTAACTACAACTTGAATCAGAAGTTTCAAAATCGAAAATGCAGAAACGATCAGTATTAGACAGTATCAGACAGTATCAGAAAACACTAAAACCAAAAGTTAATCCTTTTTCCGTTTCTTCCTTCAAATCCTCTTAAGCTGGTTGTCAATCAGCCTTTGCATCCAAGTTGAGCTCGAGATCGGTCGTCCTGTGGGTTACCCGTTGCCAGCAACACGAAATCAGCCGGAAAAACCCTTCCCAGCCAAGAACAGATTGCCGCGCAGCGAGTTTTAAGGTGCAAACTGGATTTTCTGTGTTCTTCTTGCTCCGGTCAGATTGATGGTGGTAGAGGGAAGCTTCTCGGTCCTAGGAGAACCCCTCGAAGGACACGCGAAGTCGGATTTTGCTGTGATGGTCGGAACACGCGGAAAAACAGAGGCTGTGACCGGAGTAGAAATCCTCTCCGTCGCTCAACTCCAGCTGCCGGAAAACACCCAATTCGCCGGCTTCGTACTCTTCGTGGATCAAGGAACTCAATGGAACAGGTTTGGGAATAAGGAGGGCCGCCGTCTGGTACGTCGCAGGGCAGAGTAGCGCGCGGCGGGGAACGAAGAACAGTGCCAAAGATTTTCCTCCCTAAGTTGCGTTTAAATAGCCTCCGATTGATCAAAAAATCCTGGCCGTCCGTTTTGCTTTTGATGATCTGACTTGATCTAGGGCTTTAGGGTTTGCGAAAAATTCTGGAATTTTGATCGGGCTCGATCTGAGTCATGTCCTCCGTGTTGGCTTGATCGGTTTGGTACTTTTGACTTGAGTTGACCACGGTTTAGCTCGAGTTGGGTCCGATTTAGCCCTAAAATCAATAAAAATCAAATTAATGCCAAAATTCACCATTAAATTACAAAAATTATATCAATCCTTAAATAATGCAATATAGAACAATTAAAGTCAAATTTATTCAATAAATAATTATTTTCAATGTAAAAGTCCAAAATTGAATCAATTTAATTCGTAAAAACCCTAAGTCATCAATGAGTTATCCAAATTAATTCAGGTTATTCTGGTTCACAAAGTTCAAAGTCCTGCTATTCAGTCCTTGGTGAAAGCAGCATCTGAGGTCTTTCAGAAGACTACGGAAGAAGCAGAATTAAGGCTTTCTTTATGCATCTCCAAAGCACTCAAGGGAAGCACTTATCAGGTAAATTTTACTGACATTGGTAAACCTGTTCTTCAGTGTGCATGTTACCAGGATGCTGTGCTGCTAACATCCAATACAAGCCGAAATCCTGGAAGGCGCTTTTACCGATGCGCCACCAATAAATGTCATTGTTGGTATTGGGAGGATCTTCTCTCAGATTACATAAGGCAGCTTCAAAGTTACGCGGAGATACAAAGCCATCAATTCACTACACTCCAAAGCTATTCAGATGAGGATGTTGAGTCAGAACTCACTCCACTGCAATTATTGGAGCTGGATTTTGCAAACCTTGACATTGACGATCCACCTACCGAATCGATTCTCTGGCCTGGCCATGATGACTAAAGGTGGAAGTGGTGGACCCGACATATATTTGGGAATCTACTTTCCGAATAATAGAAGACACGTGTCTCACTATGTGAATTACTTAGCCCTTAAGTAAGGTAGTGCGCTGTACCTACCTATAGTCTGTCTTTTGCTTTATTCGATAGACTGAGTTGTAATCACGGGATGATGTCGGAGTACTCATGCTCCTCTCCCGCTATATAAGGACTATGTAATCAAGTGTAACAGGCATCGAAGGCAATACCTATCTGCCCATTTCACTGAGTTCAAGTCTTGTAGAGAGTTTGGGATAAATAAAATTTCTGTCTTTGAAAGCAGCTCATAGAGTCTGTGAGTAATTGACAAGATCCTTCTGTTTAAATTTTCCCGTTTGGAATTTTGGAAATCAGTTCGGAAATTAGTGTTGAGGGAGGGGTTAAGTTAGATATTTCTTAATTTGATTTTAAACCATCTTTTTATCTTAATTTTAAATGGGTTATTTAATATTAAAAAGATAAAATTATTAATATAATTATACTTTGAGCGATTGTTTTTGATGTGTTTAACAAACATTTTAAAGTTAGATATCATTTATTATGAACTAAAAGAAGTTAAAACAAATAATGCATTTTGGGACATCATTATAAAATATCAATTTTTGATGAACTAACAAGAAGTTAGCACAACATTGTTATTTTTTAAGTAAGAAATTCAAATGTGAACTTGATCATTGCTCTAATTCTAAAAAAAAAATAACAAATTAAAATGTATACGATGACATATCTATTGTGTATATCTATTTTTTTTGAAGGAATTAACTAAGTAAAATTCATTTAGTAGACTAACTTAGATTTATTTATTTATTTTTTTAAATTATGGGGTGCGACGTGTCATCACTCGTCAACGTGGCAAATTGTTCTAGAATCGTCCAAATTTTATTAATTAAGAAATTATTATCATTATTAAAAACGTAGGTAGGAAGCTGAATAATTAATTCTTCCCGTGGGGCAGATCAGCCAAATCCTTGGCCACCAAGCAAGGTATTCCATTTGGTGGAAACTATTCCTTTAGGCTTATCGAGAACAGAGACGAGAAGGTGATGGGATTGCAGTGGGTGATCTTGACGGGCGTGGTGGTCGCCGAGGCACTGGTGGCGGCTTTGGTGACTCTCCCTGCCCCGCGGGCCATCAGATCGCGGATTGTGGCGTTGGCGTCGTTCCTTCTCCAGCCCGCCGCCAGCGTCCTCCCTTTTGCTGCTTTTCAGCTCTTAGGTGAGTTACATCCTTAGGCCGTATCCATTTCCCTTGTGATCGCGGTGCCCATTGACTTCGACGGTTGAATACTTTTGTCTAGATATACAATGGAAAAACGAGCATCGTCTGATGTGCACCTCCGAGATCTGTACAACCGAGGAGAGGACTCGTTATGAGAAATCTGTAAGAATTTCCCTTTCGTGAATAATTTAGCATTTCCTTCTCCAACGATAATACATGGCCATTTAGGTAAAATGAAGTGCATAGCTTTGGGATATATGGATTGGAGTTGACAACTACTACTGATTGAATTAATTATTGTGTGTTTCAAAGTGGAAAAATAGTCTTGAAAGAAAATCTTAAAACTTAGGCAAAAAGATTATTTGATTGTCCCTGTAAAACTCGAGACATTATATAAATTGAGAAAAATATGTTCAATCAAGCTACACTTAAAACGATAAATTTGCCTAGTTCACAACAATATGTGACTGCATCCATGGGAGAAGAAGAAGAATTTAATATTCAAACAATTCAAAATAGTACAAGTTTAGGTGCATATTCTATAACAACAATGTCTGAAAAAAATGTAAAGGCAAAAACCACCTAACTTACAAAGTTGAGAATCAAGAGCTTAGAAAAGGGACGTTTCCTTGCAAAACTGCAAAAAAGTTCTCAAGAGTAGCCTTTACATTTCTTTCTTCCTTTTTTTTTCCTTTCTGAGTAGTCCCTTTTACAACATGAAGATGGACTATTCCTAAGAAGCACCAAGAAAGCCTTATACAACCTCCAATATCGAGTTGCTGGTAACCATTTTATTTTGGATTTTTATTTTATAACAATTACTCTGAAGTAACATATGAGAAAGCGGTACCCTTATCATGGACAAACTTTTGTCACTAGAAAACCATCTAAGTAGCCTACAATTGGTATCAAATGGTGTGATTTTGATTATTTTGAATTACCACCCTAGTTACTACTTTATGTAGATTACCACTCTAAGTTGGTAGTTAATTAACAATGATTATTATATTTCTTAATTTATTTAGTTGTTTCCTAGTTTATCATAAAACCAATTCTATAAAAGTGTCTAGATTTTAATAATTTTTTTTTATTAATAAGAATTTTATTTTGTTTCTCTATGTGAGATTCTCCTCATGAGGCTCATGTTTTTTTTTGATGCTATATCATTGGTATTTGAGTCAAAATTTGGTTTGGTTCTATACCTCCTCTCTTTGTTTCTCTATTGTTTAACTCTTGCCTGCCTTCTATCAACCGATGCCACCTCGTGTCATTGCTATGATGTTGCTTCCCTTTTTATTCCATAAAGAAATCCCTTGTTTTTCCCCAACTCACTGCGCATGTGCCTATAGATGTGCACTTCTGCCATGCCTTTTGTGGCCCTCTCCACCTAAATTTGTATGCACCTCTGGTAGACATGTCGCTCACCCTTCGATCTTATCCTTCATTTTCCCTTTCACTCATTGTAGGTGCGCTTACAAGAGCTAGCCTAATTGTTGTCGTTGATACACTCCCCTTTCCTTGTCACCACTTTCCCCTTTACATTAGACTGAAAGTGGTGTTCAACCAGTAGTGCAATACCCACATGACAACTTCAACAACTCCTTTGCTTTTGAAGACTCCTCCGTAAACTACATCTAGTGCTTCATCCTTAGTTTGGTGCACTAGGCCCAATGTTACCTCCACCTAAGTGAGCTGCACATGATGTTGCCTCAACCTAAGTGAGCTACGCATGACATTACTTCCCCCTCAGCAACTCACCTACTCTTTGCCTATGAATCTTGCAACACCATTAATTGATATGTCAAACATGAGATTGACAATGATTATCAACTCCTGCATCACTATTCAATGGCCTCGAGTTTAAGCACTTACATCGACTTAGTAATTTTATTCCCTCATTGAATTTTTTATTTCAATTTTTTATATTAATTAATCCCAATCCACTTATCATTTTCTCATATACTATATATTCCTACTTCTCAAAAAAAAAAAAATAGTAACCTAATTTGTTTAGGCTTTTACTTGTTCCTTTATTTAGCTTGTTAGAATATTCCACTATTAAAGAGGTTGATGGTAGGTATAAGACGAAAACGTCAATGTTGATCGTAAACTTGAATGAAAAAGATTAAGGGTTGCGTTAGGTTGTTAGCCGAATAGATTAAAGACTATATGGTGAGTATAATCAATAAATTGGCAGAGATTAGCCACATGACCTTCATCTAGACAACACATGCATCATGATCATTATTTCACTCTAGAAGTAGATTGCTTTTTGAAACCCACACCCAACTCAAGCTTAGTAGTCATGTACCATCCAGTTGGCCAAACTTGAAGCCCCTTATTTCAATGGGTAGTTGGACCCAAAAGCATTCCTTAATTGGGTTGCTAAAACAAAAGACCTTTTGATTGGGATAATTTGAGCCAAAACAAAGATGCACAATTTACAAAAAATCAAATTTATCATATTAAAAAAGAAGTAACGAAGAAGTACCGACAAAGTGCTTAAGATACTACGTCGTAATAGGAGCTGAATCCATTATAATTTGGGTAAAGATGAAGTGAAAGTTGATGGAGAAGGACATTCCAACGCACTTAAAAAATTAACATTACAACATGTGGATTAAGCTTATAGAGCCATCCCTAAGTTTAATAAAATACTAAAGTGATTTCGAGGACTTGCACATGTATTGTAATCCTAGACTAGACTCTAGGAAATCCTTATCTATTTCATTAATAAACTTAGGCTTGAGATTTAGGGATAAGTTGTCTAGACTTTAATAAAAGAAGCTTGCCATAAGGGTGTAGAGGTTAAGCAATTCTTGAGTCCACCTTTTGACCATCGAGCCCCTTAAGTAGAAACACACCTCCTTATAGGGCATGCTACTGTGATTTGGAAAATAAGCTGTTCAATTCACTTGGGAACTGCCATCTACTGAGGAATTAGGCCTTTTGAGATTGAGAACCCTGACTTTGGTATATAATGCTACAATTATTGTAGCAAGGTTAGTGATGAAGAGGATAAAGTAGGCTACTACCTAACCTTGGGTAGTGATGAAGAGGATGAACCCATAGATAACATCTAGAAGTTGATGAATGAGGAACAAACGGTAGGACTTCATGGAGTGTGTTGCTTTCTATCAACACCCACAATTGATAATATGTGGAAACCCATTAACATCTTCTATACTTACCTAAAGTGTAGAAATAAATTTTATAAAATTGTAGTGAAGTGGGAGCTACAAGAATGTAGTGTCCACTCAAGTTGTCTTTAAAATTTAAGCCACACCTTAATTACACCCAAATCTTTATAAGGTCCCATTACTTGACGATGGTGGGTCTGTATTGAGATGAACTTATATATTGATGAAATATAGCACAATGTTACACCCATGAGCATCATTCGTATTATGTCCAGACAAGTTGTCTTTAAAATCTAAGACACACCTTAATTACGCCCAAAATCTTCATAAGGTCCCATTACTTGACGATGGTGGGTCTCTATTGAGATGAGCTTATATATTGATGAAATATAACACAATGTTACACCTGTGAGCGTCATCCATATTATCCTTGGTTTGTCTTCGCTTTGTAATTTGTCCGTTAGTGACACTGATTTCTTCAATCACAATGGGAGAAATGTTAAGTTGTGCCCCACCAACCTAAATGACCTTAAGGCTATACCTAATCTCCGAATAAATATAAGCTAACCTTCATCTTACTCAATCCTAATTTGAGACAGAAGGTGAGAAGTTGATGGCAATAATAGCCTTAGTAACGTAGAACCTCTCTCCAAAAGTCGAGAAGATTCAAAAAGAGCTACAAGATGTAACTCTTAAATAGTTGCGTATTAAACTTCCACATGTATACAATTCGACTCTTGCCCTACCAAATTAAGCAAGTCAAAAAACTCTTACATTAAGTTTTTATTAGGGAGATTTGAGTGCTTTATTGCTCCTGCCTTATTAACATATACAAAGGATAGGTTTTGAAGAAAACACACTGATAGTATTGTCATTAATAAATCACCCGTACCTAGACTTGACAAGTATGGGTGAGAGTGGAAAATCACATTTTAGACACAATGTATTGTTTGAGTGGTTGGTCCTGCCATTTAAAACACCCTTAGTACTTTTATATGGGTAATGAACCTAAGACACATTTGCCTTGTTTTAGAGACCTTTACAATCGAAAAGTTGGTTTTGAATTTGAAGATCTCACAACCCAACATTTTTTTTTTGGATTTACAATTTTTGTAAAAAGCATTTCAATAGACATAGAGAAGATTAAGATAATTAAGCATTGTCTTGAACTTCATGCCCTTTAGGAATCTTAAAATTTTCATGGCTTTGTGACCCCATCTCCATTAAGAAGGGAGTGTTCCATTAGTCTAAATCCACCTATGTTACCTTTTAATGAGGAATAACTAAAGTTGCTGTTAGATATCGTGACCTTAAAGGGAGTGTTGGATTTACAATTTTTGTAAAAAGCATTTCAATAGACATAGAGAAGATTAAGATAATTAAGCATTGGCTTGAACTCCATGCCCTTTAGGAAGCTTAAATTTTCCATGGCTTTGTGACCCCATCTCCCTTAAGAAGGGAGTGTTCTATTAGTCTAAATCCACCTATGTTACCTTTTAATGAGGAATAACTAAAGTCGTTGTTAGATATCGTGACCTTTCTAAATCTTAAGGTATCATATGACGTGTCTTAAGTAGTAGTATGATGGATCCTAAGTCAAGAAGCCCTTTGATTGCCTTCTTATCGAAAAAAATAAAATTTGACAATGTTATTGTTCTATGATAAAGAGTTTAGTGCTCTCATCTAGGTCCTTGGACATTAACATTATCTACTGTCTACAAGGAAGCTAAGTGCAAAATATACTATGTTGGTCAAATTCCTTTGCTAGAGCACATTGAGACTTTCTTATTTTCAAAATGCACTCAGGTGGTCTAGTGGGACACTAGGAAATATGCGACCATCCCATTGTTTTTGGATTGACACTCTCATTGCGATAAGATGTTGGTCAGATGGTATTATATTGTCACCTATGTCACACGACTAAGGCAACTAGGTAACACACTGAACTTTTAATGCTAGTGTCCATTCCATATATACCTTGGAAGATATTAGTACAACCTTCAACCTTGACTTTATTTTAGTAGTGACATGGTTTAAAATTTCGAGCAGTATCGGAGTTTCGGTACCATATAATGTCGTGCCGATATGGTTTTGATATTTTTTAAATATAAATATATTAATAAAAAATACAAAATGTAATCTAAATATAAAAAAATAAAAAATATAAAAAATAAAAAATTTAAAAAGAAAAGATACGAGAATGCAGCGCTCCCATATGATAAATAAATAAAAATTTTATTATATATTTTCAGAATTAAAATAAAAAATATATATTAAATTAATGGGATAACTTCATTAGGTTTTGATTAAGCCTATTTATATTATCCTATTTTTAGTTAGAAGTTGATTGAAATTATTAACGTTTAATTATTACCTTAAGTTTTTTTTTTTTTTTTTGCATTACGCGGGCATCTCCGCCGCAACTCCTAGAGGTTGCGACGGCAAGCGCGCGGAGAGGGGGGGGGACCGCTCTTATGCCCCTACAAAAGGATGTCACGGGGGTGTGACACCCTCTAGTTCGCGCCCCTCGTGGAGGTCGCGAGGTTGTGGCCTCATGGTGCCAATCCCGTGCCAGATGGTAAATATCGTCATTTTTAAATGACACGACTCGATATTTTAATTTATGAGTAGTGGCAAATTGATCCACTCGTTGAAGTGCATTTGAAGTCTTGTGTGGGTCAAAAAGTTTCTTTACCTCTCACTTCTCATTCATCTGAGTTAGTTGGGTGTTTTATTGAGCTTATTTGGGTGCCTCATGTTGGTATCATAAGATTGCACATTTAGTAATAAAAAATTATGTTGATATACACTTACTGCCTTATTGAAGGACATTCAAGCCTTCCTTTTTTTTGTTGATTTATGTACAAGTTAAGCACCCATGATGCTAGTTCTTGCACTCCAGTCTGCGACACTGATTACTTCCTAAATCGACTAGCATTATGGAAGTGGATAATACTTAGATAACCAAGAACAAACTTCGACATCTTGCCTCTGAGTTACTTGAAGAAATTGTGCAACTAATTGACCCATTTACAAAGGTGCACTATTTTATACCTACTCGAGGTGTTGTAGATCTAGATCTCCCTACTTGATAGAATCAAGCTCTACTTGGTGGGGGAGAGTGAAATAGATTTGGAAAAAAATTAATTTTGAATTGTTTGATAATTAATTGTGTAATTTGATAATGCTCCTCTAACTTGGTAATTTTAGTTAGTTGTTTCATTTGTCGTAAAATTGAGTTTGTAAAAGTGTTAAGATTCTCATGTAATAGTTAACTTTTGATTAATAATAATTCTATTTCCTTTCTCGGTGTGACATGTTTGCTGAGGTTCATGTTTGACCTGATCCTACCTTACCACCTCAGTTAATTCCATATCACTTTACATTTCTTTCATCTATTTGATGATCTGAATGCAAAAATATGTTTTTGACATTCATTTGTTTAAACTCAACATTTAGCATAGTAATAAACCTAGGTACATATTAAACTTTAAATATTTTTACAATTGGTGTAGAAATCTAAACTCTATAGAAGTCAACACTCTCCATTCGTGAAAAATTTAAATAACAACTTGCTTTGTATCTATCAACTTGGCCGTCCAATCTTTTTGTTAACCTTGAACACTTATTTGCATCTTAATTATCCATCTTTCTTTGGGTAATAATGCCCAATTCCATGTTTCATTCTTTTTTAATTTCCTTTTAAGTTTCATTTTTTCTAATTAATTACATCACTTTGGTTACTCTGAATGTATATGGTTACCCATCCATATCAATTGAAGCTCTAAGAGTGCGTGATTAGTAGTCCTTTTACTTGTTTGACGTTCAATTCTTCCTCAATGGTCTTCCTTAAACTAATTAAGGATCTATTTCCACCTTATGTAGTTCTCCACCTTGATTGGTGTCTCTTCTTCCATTGTTAAGAGCTATCTCCCCATCATTATTGCTTAAAATATCTTTATTTGATGGATACAAAAAGTTGATACTCAAATTCTTGGATGTATTTTACCATGATTGAATTTCATTTCATGTTAGGTGACACAATTGAAACATATAGTTTTGATAAATTACTAAAACTCTATATTGTTTGACATGCTAATCATATTGATGATTATTGTGTCATGTTGACACTTGGACATCAAGATGAATAGAAATAATGCTATATTTTTATTAGTTTGTGCATATAACATCGCCCCCGGGGCATAGTTGAGTTGGTTATGACGGGGCAGACTTGTTGAAGTGGGCAAGGGTTGAATCTCGACGAAGTCGAGACAATGCCCTCCCCCGTAGTGGCCAACTGCAGCTTCCTGATTTACCTCCTCATAGATGGTCGTGGGGCCGATCGTGTGGGGCCGTTAGAGTGGCGGATTCCACCTTTCTTGCTGAAGTGCATATAACGTAATGTCAAAACTGTACCATTTTAGATGAGACTTTTTTTCCTTCTTTATTGATTTTCTCTTTAGGAAGGAGAACTTTGGTAAAGTTGTTGCCATATGAACTAGAGGTCACGAATTCGAGTCACGGAAATAACCTCTTGCAATGCAGGGTAATGCTGCGTATAATAGATGATAAGCTCTCCGCAAGTATACGGAATGTCGTCAAGTAATAAAAGATATCGAATCCACATGGATCGTGGAATTAATTACTATCCTAGCACAAGCACACGGCCATGTCTTGGCTGCTGCAGGAGAGAGGCACGAGCGTGTCTGTGTGGCACGGCCAGAGCTTGTTGGTTCTCTGGTTGGAGGCATGCCCGTGCTATGTAAACACTGCCCATGGAGGATGATAGGCACGGCCGTGCCTGTGAGGCACGACCCTGTCTTGCCTTATCTTCATTATGTGCTCCGTTTCGCCTGTTTTGCTCCGTTTTCCGTCCTGAAACATACAAACACACAAGCAGTCCTCCGAAGCAGGAAATAGAGAATACGATGCCAAATGCACAGATATGGGTGTAACATACATATGATATAGCATGAAAAACATAAAGATGTGCGAATAAAGTGTAAGAAATAAATATATATCCTATGCACATCAATAGACTATGTGGTTTGATGTTTTTTTTGCGACCTTGCATTAACGGGAGTTTCATGTACCAGACTGCCCTTATTTACTTTATCTCTTCACCTCCAATTCACAATTGATATCATACATTGACGCGTATGAAAACAATATCATTTTAGTAAAAGATTGAAATTCCTGTGCTAGCTTAAGATTTTTAAGATTTTAAACCTTGTATTTGACTATTTTCATCATTGGTTGTCTTGCCATTCCCTCTTTAACAACAAAAAAAAGAGGATTCCTCAAAATGCAGATCTCAGTTAATAATGATCCTGTGGTTGCTGAATAGCATAATGATATACTTCCACATACTTGGTATAGTCTTCAAACAATTTTTTCATCACTTTGGATCAAGCTTAGTCCTGTGACAACTAGGAATTAAAATATATGCATCACATTCTGAATCTGTCAAATCAGAATAGCCACAAGGACTACTATTAATGGTGATCTCCATTCACAAGGTAGCTGGTAAAACATATGCATCACATTCACAATCCATCAAATCAAACTAGTCACAACGACTCCCAAGCATACTAAATTGGTGTTTCATCTCTAATATCATTAATGATGATATCTATTCACAAGATAGCTGATATTGACCTGAGTAACTCTACTCTAGTTTTCATTGCTAAATAGCTCAAATTGCCTTCAACAAAATCTTTGTGCTATCACGTGCTTAACTGCATGCTTTACCAATTTGTACATTCTAAGATGTCTTCGAATGCCTTCATTTTGAAATTATTTATGAACACTTTTGAAGTATGCTTATACTACCAATTGATTTCTCCATCTCAACCATGAATTTCTTAAATGTAGTTGCATGTACCTTTCTTTTAATAATCAGTGAAAGTGATGCCTTGGCTTGAGGAGGCCTAGAATATGCAAATGATAAAGGTCTCTGCATCCCTTGTGTGACTTTCCACTTTAAAGACTCACTTATATAATATCTTTCGTACACACATTTTTTGAATTCTTAAGTAAAAAAGGAAAAAGGTTTTGCTTCATTGTAATTTTCATACTTTTCGTCACATATGCAAGCCTTTCATATCATAAAAGCCCTTACCACTAAGCAAGTACATTTAAGCAACATCATTGACAATCATTGGAGGAAACTGACACTGAGGAAGATTCTTGTACAAAAACCGAAATAACTTATTTGCTCTTTTTGTCTTCAGATAATTGCTGAGATAAAACTGACTTCTCATCAGAGGTAGAACCAAAATCACCAGTTCCTCGTTCTGTTTCAGATAGCATTGGTAACTCATATATATGTCTGGTGTAATAATCTTTTCAAAGATTATTTGAGCTACGCATTGTCCCTGTGAAATTTTAATATGTTGATTAGAACGATCTCCAAACATGAGAAAATTTAGTGTGAATAGTTTTTTTAACACTATGAATAGTAGTTACAGTATGAACATTAGTTTTGGCATGAACAATGTTTTTAGTCTAAAATTGAATGGAAAGATTTTGAATAGACTACTGTAGTCAACTAGAGATGATAAAATCATCATTGAAAAATTGAGTTGACTACTGTAGTCGATTGATGTTATCCAAGAATGAACAGAACGTTCAGAAGTCAGCTTGGGAAGATGACTTTATATGGCACAGTCGATTGATGGACTATAAACAGTTGACAATCGACTGATGGTTATTTCAGAAAGTGGTTAATGAGGATTCTGAAGATAAGGACTTGTTATTTCTGATGATATCGACCATATCAAGCACAACAATTGGCTGATGGTGTGCAAATAGTCGACTGATAGTGATGAAGATAAAAAATTGTGTGTTGTTTGTCTTAGAGAAAAAGAGACTTTTGGAGATTCATTTAGGGTGATTCCAGAGAGAGTGTTACTGCAGGTCGCAGAAAGTATTCTAAAGTGACTCTATAACAATCAAGCGATTAAGCCTTTGTAAAATTTATTTAACTGCATTATTGTTATTGTATCATTTGTATTCTTACTTGTATTTCTTGTAAGAACAAACTTTATAAGTGGTTTCTCTGCCTCTCAAAGGTTTTCGACAAGGAGAAAGATAGTGGTGATTGTGATAGGACTCTTAGATGTGGAGTAGAAACCTATAAATTTTAAACCACGTAAAATTCATGTGTTGTGTGAGTTATAATTTTTTGTTGTGTTTTTACCTTTCTATTTTTTTTTGCTACGCTAATGATTGTAGACGAGCACACAATTGACGAAAAATGAAACTCGCTATTCACTCCCTCTAGCGATGACAACGGGTCTACAGTCTAAACCCTTAGACCTATTTGTAATTCATTCATGGGGTTTTTCCATGTCCTCAAGTTTTGAAGCGTTGTTCTCAAATCTTGAATTTTTAATTGTAGTTTTATAATCATAGAATTGTCATGTGCCCCTTAGACAATCCTGTGAGCATTTCTATTTCTAGGCATATATGTATCCTCCTTGGGTTGCTTGTTTAGGTTCCCATCTACATTTCTAATATTAAGCAAAATAGTTCTATCATGAATGTTCTATAATTATCATGAATTCTAACCATATTTTTATAATGATACTTGAAGCCATAATTTTGCATAGCTAAATACACATAATTGTTATGGCTATGCATAGAAGAAATAACATTTGAATTGACATTTAAATTTGGAGTTGCCTTCTCCTTTACTTTTGGAGCTCCCCCTTAAGTTTGCAGATTTCTTCCACTCCTTTCGCTTTTTCTTCTTTATCGCTTTCTTCTTCAGGCATTTGGTATGGTAATGGCCTCTCTCCCATCATGTGAAACAGACAATGTGGTTTTTCTTTCATATTTCTACAACTTGGATTAATAGAAAATTCAATTTACTGAATTTAAGAGATTTATTTTACCTCTTTCTTGATATATGAACATTTGTTTTATAATGCCCCTTTTGATAGCAACCAAAGTACACAATGTGCTCCTTCTTAACTTGGGTTAATGGACTTGAAGGTCCTTAGAAGCTTACATCTTCAACTTGATTAGACTCATCTTTACACCTTAAAGAGGTGGATGATTCCCTACTTACCCATCTAATAAAGAAGTTCTAGTGTCCTTATTGAATTCTTCAGTTCTTGGACTTCGAATTCCTTCTTCATCTTGTGGAACTTCAATTTTTTTGTTCAATTCCCTTTACTTCCCCTTTACTTTTCTCTTCTAGGACTTGAGTTTCCCATTCATGGACTTCCTTCGCAGGATTCGTATGATTGTCCACTATCTTCCTTTAAAGACCTCTTGCGTATTCACAGTTCTCAATTTTATCCAAGATATTATTGGGCACCACTGAGATTAGTGAATCAAAAATCTTGTTTGTTTCATAAATCTTGATTTATAGTGTTGACCAATCTTTTGCCATGACCCTTTTTTTATTCTCTATCTCTAGGCTTTTCATGATCACTCTTCATAATGAATACCATTGTGAAATCCATTTAGAACAAAGCCTTCATTCTTTTTTAAGAACTAAAATCTTCATGATATGATGTAGCATTGTTTGCTATCTTAGCTATTTCTTTGTTGATTGATTGACAGTTAAGCCTTTTGAAGTCACTAGGTTCTAATACCACTTGTTGGAATTGGTAAGTTGATATGACTAAATGAACTAGAAGTGGGTGAATAGTGATTGTACTTGCAAATGTGATTTCGAAACTAGTTTTGCTATCAGCTTAGCAAGGTCAATAAGTTAGTGCTGTTAAATGAATATAAACACAAATGCAAACACTTGCAATTGCTAATAAGGTGTTGATGTGGTTTGGCTGCACCTAAAGCTTCTACTCCATAGCCTATGATCCATTGATGGATTACTTCCAGAAAGCCACTATCTTTTGCTTTTTTAGTCAATTATCGGATGTGGAGAAACCTCTTACAAGATCAACATGCAAGAGATTACAAAGAGGCTAGAAATACAAGGGAGTGACTTTTAATAGGATCTAACCAATTACTATTTTGTTGAGCTTTAAGTCTCTATCAAGCCCCTTATTTATAGCTTTCAGCTGCTCTTCTTCATCTTCACTTGTTGAGCTGATTCGTCATTGATTAGTTGACTGCTAGAGTTGACTACCTTATTTGATCGCCTTTGGTCGAGTTTGCTAATGATTACTTGAATCGACTAGATTCCTACATCAATCGACTGTCTCTATAGTAGCTCTTAGGTCATTGACTATTATAGTCAAATCAATGACTCCTTGCTTTCTTACTGTAGCATCTCAACTATATCTCAATATTAGTCGATAGTCTTTACATAGTCTATTGAGCCACAAACAAAAATGCTCCTCAGCCCGAGTGGACCAAACAATCGATTGCTCTTCCATCAACTGATTTAATTCTAGTGGATTAGAACCCAAGTTTAGTTTTACTTTCTCCCATACGTATAAATTACTCAATTCTCATAGTTCACCACCAAAGTCTTATCTTTGCAGCTTGACTTCGCCCCACACCATCTTCCCTTAGGTTAATTGTCCCTCGGATACACTATGCTCCCGATTTGTTCCACAAGTCATCCTTTATGCTTCACCTATATAGTGTTTCTAGCAGCTGTCATTAACACTGCCATCAATGCCGCTTGCCCTACATCCTTTTAGATGCTCCATGCTATCCTTCTCTCATCTTTATGGACCTTGAGCCATCGAGCTATCAATTTAGCCTCGTCAAGTTATCCTTCAGAGTTGCTTCAATACCACCTCAATATTTCCTGTTGTCTTTCAGTTGTCTCATGTAATCCTCTCCAATCTCCACATACCTTCAATGCACTGGGCGTGTCAGTCCATGCATACTCAAACACGTATCAAATCCAAGGTCACCACTCATGGCATGACTGCACCAACATTTACATAACATGTATATTCATTCTCACAATAATATTTTAAGAACTCAACAATTGGATACACTACTACATTAAACACAATAATTCATATTTAGTAGCAAGAATGAACAATCTTTAGGTTGACAATAGTGGGGTGTGTCCTGTCATATAGCTTCAATTGGAGGTGATTGCATTTAGGTTGGAGGCACTATATTAAAGGTGTTGAATAACTCCATAAACCGACTTGGACACTCAAGGATCTAACTTAGTGTTTACTCGTGTAACTGTTGAACTATCTTGAGCATGTTCACTAACTATGATGAAAGCAATTGCAAAGAGGTGCTCAATGCATTGGTAAAACCTTAGGCTAAAATAAGTCTCATGCACAGTTCAACATGTGAGCTAGAACTTATTTCTAGATACCATTCATATGATATCCGAGTAGTAGTCTCCTATCAAGTGTAAAAGGAAAAGGGATGGTGGATATTGTAGTAACATATGGAATCATCTAAGAGGTTGAAGTAGCATATATTTTACTATAATTTCACATATATATAGACACGCTAAATATATTGTATGACATATATACATGACATACCTAGTATAGATAACCCAATAGTATGAGTAACATATTAATCCCTAATTGTCCATCTTATTCAATTACAAACATACATGAATTATTCATTTAGTATGAGTACGGATCAACCCTAGTTGATGTGTCAACTCACTGGGTGAATTCACCAATCTTCCTCACTTATTGGTGCACCCTAACCTAGTCTTGAGTGAGAAGGGATTTGGGTCTAATTGTGTTTAGTAGGTATTTCTTTGGGATCCATTTCCTTCTGTTTTTCTTGGCCCTTTTTTATTACATTCCTAGAAGGTCCATACTAATTGTTCTTAATTTTGGGTTGACTTCTAGTTATGAAGTAAGGGGGCTTATCCTAGTGTGACCTTACTATAATTGCCATTGATTCCCAATAATGATATCTAAATACTTTGTACCATGGGAGAATTTTTCCAGAGCCTTTTTCAAATAATCTATTTGTGATTTTAGATTTTTTATTTCAATTTGAGTTTTGAGATTGATCAAAAAAATGTGCTTCTATATAAGGTGATGATGGTGAATTAATTTAGGCTTCTAATGACTTTAATTCCTTCTTAAGCTTCATGTTTTTGTCCTTATCACTATTTAAAGAATCAGATAAATTAACAATAGTATTGAAAAGTTCATCAATGAGTTGACTTCATTATTGCTTTTGTGTGAAGCAACCCCTTCACTTGCACTAGATCCCTCCTCTTCACTTGTGTAAACACCCTCTCCAAGATTAGTTTTCACTAATATAATCTTTCACTCTCTCATGTCTCCACATCTTTGATTGCTCCCTCGTCTTAGAGTATGACTATCCAAACTTTTTATCGATTATGTTAGAATATTTAGGGATAAATATATTTTTTATAGAATAATTCTCCTAGAATAGGTCCTTATATTTGTGTATAAATAAGGGCTTATTTTTTGTAATAAAATAAGAAATCCATTGTATTATTTTTACATGGTATCAGAGTGGGATTAAGTTTTTAGGGTTTCTCTTTCCTCCGTCGTGTGCGTGCTTCTCGCGCTACAATCCGACCGCGAGCCCGACGCGCTCCTCGTCGGATCCGTGTTCTTCAGCACGCACTCCCGCCATTCAATCCGGTCGATCGACGTCTTCGACACATGATGGCCTCGGGATTTCTCTCCGACAGTTTGACCGGTAAGCTCCTCTCCCTCTGCTCGCCGCATCGGATCTCAGAGTTGCTTCTTCTCTGGCTTCACTTCTTCTCCGGAGCCACAACGCTGCCTCCTCCGGATCACGGCGCCACCCTCCTTTGGATCGTGGCGCCACCCTCCAGATCGCGGTATCTTCTTCCCTGAGCCACGACGATTTCCTAGCAAGCGATGTGCCACTTCTCCGGAGCCACGACGTCGCTTGTTTCCGGAGCAAGCCCACTTGGATCCGTGGCGGAGGCCCTGTACCAGGCGTCGGAGTTCCTAAAGAGCCTGAAGTCGAGCGCGAAGCTTATTCGCGATCAAGCCTCTTCCCCTGTTCCAGCGCCAACCGCCAGTAGCATTTCCTGATTTGCTATCAAGCCTCTTCCCCTGTTCCAGCGTCGACGGTCATCCTTCGGAGGAGAAACAGGGCAAAGGGCACGAAAAAAAAACCCTAGCTACCTCCAACACCAGCCGCGTTCCCTTCTTCCATAGTGCCGGCTGTTGTGCAACGCAATTTCTCCTGCGTGCTTAGTCGTCTTCCACAGCGTGATTCCTCTTCGGTGTCGGTTCCTGAAGCCGTCAACTTTCTCTCTTCATGACTACCTCCAGTACTCCGAAGTCGGATATTTCAATTTTTATCAATTACATCACTGCACCGCTCTCTTATGAGCTATTAGATGGTAAGAATTATTCCTCTTGGAACTCTCACATTGAACTTTGGTTTGTTGGACAGGGTTATGAGACATATCTCACTCAAACCGAAAAGGATATTCAAGTTGCCGATCGTCCTCTGTGGAAAAAGGTTGATGCTAAGCTATGTTGTATTATCCGAGCCACCATCCATTCATCTGTTAGAGATGTCTTCAGCACTCACAAGACATGCAAAGTTGTTTGGACACAGGCTCAACAACTTTTTACAAATACTTCTTGATGATTTTATCAAGTTTGTGGAGATCTTATGATCATTCTCAGTGTCCATCAGATTAAGGATTCTATATCAACTTATCTGGGTTCGGTGTTTAGCCTTCTTTGTGACTTTAATGAACTACTTCCACTTGCGGCCACTCCTGTTGTAGAACTTGAAAATCGGAAGAAATTTTTTATGTCTTTGACTTTATATGGTTTACCCACAGATTATTCTCATGTTCGTGATCAGATCTTGGGTAGCCCTATTGAGGCTACCATGGACAGTACCTGGGCGACTTTCCTTCGTGTCCTTGCTAAAGTCTTGACGTTGCCTCCTTTCAGTCATGTTGAATCATCAGTTTTGGTCTATTGAAACAACAACAAACCTCCACCTCGTAAGGGTGGCAAAGGACGCCCTTAGTGTGATCATTGCCACCGACTAGGATACACGATTGATAAATGTTAGAGTCTACATGGTTGACCTCCCCGTGCTGCTCAGATTGTTCAGAGTTCTGTCGCTTCTTCAACTTCTACTTCACAGTTGCCACCTGTTACAGAGTCTAAGTTTCCATCTGATCCGACCCCACCGCCTTTCTATGACGACTTTATGATATGGTATGTGGATCGACAGACTTTTGATTCCCATGCTGTCGTTGCACATGCTGGTAATTCCTTTACTGGCATATCTCGCTCTTCGGATCCTTGGGTTCTTGATTCTGGGGCCACTGATCATATTACTGGTAATAGATTTCTTTTTTCTTCTCTCTACGTCTGGCTATTTACCCTTCGTCACCATGACAAATGGTTCTCAAACTCAGTCTTAGGGTGTTGGTATTGTTCATCCTTCTCTATCTCTTTTATTCATAATGTTCTTTATGTTCTCGGTGTTCCTTTTAATTTATTATCAATTAGTCGGCTTACTCGATCTTTTGATTGTGTCATCTCGTTTACTAAATCTTCTGTTTCCTTACAGGATCGGAGCACGGGGAGGATGATTGGCTTCGGATGTGAGTCTCATGGCCTATATCGGCTTCAATAGTCCTCTCTTGTTGGTTCGGCGATGACATCTCTTCTTATTCATCATGGTCTTGATAAGTTGAAACAATTGTATCCTGGTCTTTCTCACTTAGAATTTTTGTCTTGTGAGTTATATCAATTAGAAAAGCATGTTCGTAGTTCTTTTTCTCCTCACACTGGGAGTCGGTCTACACCTTTTTTTTTTGGTTCATTCCGATGTTTAGAGACCGAGTTGTGTTTCTTTTACGTTGGGGTCAAGATATTTTGTTACCTTTATAGATGATTTTTTCCGTTGTACTTGATTATATCTAATGAATGATCGTTCAGAGTTGTTTTCTCTTTTTCAATCTTTCTTCTATGAAATTAAATTCAATTTGGTATTTCTCTTCGAACCTTGCAGAGTACATGATTAACTAGCAGATATATTCACTGTCACTGTCTTTTTGAGATCCGTTTTCTCCATTCTCATGTTCCTCTTCAGTTTTGGGTTGAATTGACTACATATGTAACAAATTGGGTATATATGATTTATATTCTCTATCTTGAGGGGGAGTGTTAGAGTATTTAGGGATAAATATATTTTTTATAGAATAATTCTTCTAAAATAGGTCCCTATATTTGTATATAAATAGCACTTCGAGTTTATTTCTTATAATAAAATAAGGAATCCATTGTATTATTTTTACACATTAAATACACGATGCTCCCTGATCTTGTTTAGTGCCATTTAATCCTCCTTGCCTCTGAGTTCGCCTTGTTCCTTTGTCCTAGGGTCAACCCTTCTAAATCTCCAGTTCATTAGATGCGCTAAGCTCCCTGGGGAACTTGCTTTAGCCATCTAATTATCTGTGCTTTTGAGTTCACCTTGTACCAAGGATCTGAGCCATTGGACACATGAGCTGCACATCAACATCCACAATCACTCAATAGGAAATCGACTTTTGATTTTTTGTATATTTGTTGGAGATAATTTTATTTCTTGGAAAAGCAAAAAGTAGAATGTTGTGGCAAGATCCAGTGCAGAGGCAGAATATCGAGCTATGACCATAGCTAGTCACGAGCTTATATGACTCAAACAATTGCTTCAAGAGCTAAGATTTGAAGAGGTTACACAAATGCCACTTATATATGACAATCAAGCCGTTATGCATATCGCTCCGAATCCAGTTTTTTATGAGAGGACAAAGCATATTGAAGTCGACTATCACTTTATCAGAGAAAAAGTCATATCTGGTGAAATATCTACTAGTTTTGTTAACTTACATGATTAACTAGCAGATATATTCACTGTCACTGTGAGATCCTCGAATTGACTACATATGTAACAAATTGGGTATATATGATTTATATTCTCTATCTTGAGGGGGAGTGTTAGAGTATTTAGGGATAAATATATTTTTTATAGAATAATTCTTCTAAAATAGGTCCCTATATTTGTATATAAATAGGAGTTTATTTCTTATAATAAAATAAGGAATCCATTGTATTATTTTTACACCTTAAATACACGATGCTCCCTGATCTTGTTTAGTGCCATTTAATCCTCCTTGCCTCTGAGTTCGCCTTGTTCCTTTGTCCTAGGGTCAACCCTTCTAAATCTCCAGTTCATTAGATGCGCTAAGCTCCCTGAACTTGCTTTAGCCATCTAATTATCTGTGCTTTTGAGTTCACCTTGTACCAAGGATCTGAGCCATTGGACACATGAGCTGCACATCAACATCCACAATCACTCAATGCTCCTCACAGAGTCCAAGCTCCTCTAAAGCTCTTATATTTCTAGGCCTTTGAACCATTGAGCATAAACTTTCTTGGCCCAATTCAGTCACACAACTTTGCAAATTCATGTGTACTATACCAAGTCCTGCATCTATATATTTGAAATACTGTTAAAACTTAAATTATACCCTTTGCTAAATATATTAAAACAATTTAGCAGAATGTGATCACTTGAGAGCATTGCTTCCCTAATATATTATACCCTATCGATGCTTAAGAGTGATTTGGCATGCCTCTGCACACATCAAGATGAATTTAGCAAGGTTTATTCTTTTACTTAGTTCTTCAAAATTATAATTTTATTGCTTATCCGATATGATTTTATTTGTATAATTGAGCTTAAGTGGAAGAAGATTATAGTTGTGAAATTTCTATGAATTAATCTATATATACATTAAAGTACAAGTTGATTAAAAATCATTTTTAATTTAATTATTTAAAGCATCTAGTCTCAAATAATTTAAGTAGAAGAAGATTAAATTAAGTGAAACCTATCTCAATGTATCTTTGATATGTTATAAACATGTGGAAATTATGAATGTGTAATATGTAAAATAAAATTTTAATCAATTGACTATCTAATGACAGTCTTATTTTTAAAATAAATAAAATAATTGAAGTATTTTAAAGGAGTAAAACTTATATAAATTTGTTTCGATATACTTCAATGCTTTTTGAAGCGTGGAAGTATAGGTATAACACCACGCTAATATTGTACTTCTCCAAATAGGACTAAAGCTCCTGTGAGAAATGATAATTTATACATTGTTTCCATTGAATGCACACAACTCATTTTCACATTAACAGAATAATCAATTGTCTGGTTGCTCATAATATTTTATAATTTACAAAAAAGTTGCTTGTCACAATAGACCCCTATCACAAATTTGTGACAGGAATCTGCACCGTTCGATTTTAAAATTAAGATTAAATCTAGGCCGTAAATTGAATGGATGATTGCGATGGCCTAGATTTAATCTTTTATTTTAAAATCGAATGGTCCAGATTCCCGTCACAAATTTGTGACGGGAATCTGTTGCGACAAGGATCCCAACTGTATAATTTATTGCTTTAAATTTTCAATTCAATAGACATCTTAATTGGTATACACTCATATGTGAAACTAAAATGTTATGTGGATGAGAATTATAGGATTAACTTATTTATATTCATCTCAGTACGCTTGGGAGCATGTTAATATGTGCTATGATGGGACAACATTTTATCATAGGCAAAACTTTTGACATGACATGAGATTTTAAACCATATAATGAATTATTTATTCCATCTTCCTTAGTGTTATTTTTTCCATCTTCATCAACTTGGAAAAAATGAAACAAGATTGTGAGATAATATCCCCTATATTTTCTAACTTAATCAATCACCTCCACCCCTAAAACACCATACAATACTTCTACCGTCGCCCATATTACGTCTACTAATGATGCCTCTCTTTTGCAAAAGTGGAATCCGTCATCCTAGTGACCCCACATGGTTGACCCCACGACCATCTGTGAGGAGGTAAATTAAGAAGCTACAGTTGGCCACGACGAAGGAGGGTATTATCTTGGCTTCGCTGAGATTCGAATCCTTATCCTCTTCTGCAACTCTGTTCCGTCGTAACCAACTCAGCTATGCCCCAGGGGCTATTAATGATGCCTCTCAATTCTGATCTCTGCAGATGAATTTGTCAAGTTATCAAAATATCAGGAATTACTTAAGTCTTTATCTTCTTTTGATGTTGCTATTGCTGATTCAATTAAACATAATACATGTCTTGTTTTCTCATCCTCCAAATGGGTCATTGATTCTGGTGCCACGGATCATATGACAGATAATTCTAGTCTCTTTTCTTCTTTCCAGTTCAAATCTTGCCGCTGCTACCTAGACCCGACCATGGTTCAGAACTGACGATTCGACAGTTCGGAACTGAACTGTCGAACCCTAACCTTAACCGCCCAAGACGGTTACTGTTAACAGTTCGGAACCGCCGGTCGCCGATTCGGTTCACGGATCGCAACGAGTTGACGATTCAAGATTATTATATTAAAAAATTTAAAATTTACATTTTATTAAAAAAAGTGCTCTTCTTTACCATCCCAGTTGTTTTGACCAAAATGGCTATTGAATTGCTGAAATCACACTTGGTTTTTGAGATTCAAAATTCATCGACTTACTTTTCTCATACAGTCGAGTCCTTTCTGGTTTTGAGGTTTCTTCTTTACAAGATGTATTTAGCTGATGAGGCGTATCAGTGTAATAACTTAGTGCCAGTTGACTAATCTTACCACTTCAGTCGACTGACACTAGTACTCATTATGAATTCTCGTTCTTTAATTTCTTTCCTCGCACTTATTAAATTTAAAATTTAAAATTTATTAAAAAAAGTGATGTTTTGGGGTATAGGAGAATCAAAGCCCACGTAGTTCTGTTACATTTCATACATCAATTATATTGTATTCGTTCTTTCAGTATCAATTTATTCGAAAGTTGCATTCCTTGGATTCTTTTCTCGGCTTTGGTCCAATCGTCGAGTAATGCTTGAGCTTCCAATGAGTCGGGAGACATAGTGGAAACAACTGAATGTCTGTCCATATACTATATATATATATTGCCATATATATATCAATAAAAGTTGTGCTTTTGAAAGTTTTATAGGATTATATATACAACTAATATGATATTATATATACAGCTAATACTCTAAAGCAAATGCAACTAAATAAATTTCTCAAGAAGTTGGAGCATAGATATTAATCATGCCCAGCTTGTCATAAAGATAATCAATCCGAATCCCATTTAAAATTTTGTTGAAGATGCCCCCCTAATTGTTCATCAGTCTTCGCATATTCTGTAGAAATCAAGTTTTTTGGAGGATTGAATCCAATGGCAAGTCACACCCATATAAGAATGAATTCCCCAATGATCACTCCAAATATCGGCACATAAAGAAACTTTTATTATTTAATTTACTAAATTCATCAATTAAATTCTTTTTTCCTTGTTTTACTAATTTTTTAATTGTACGAGTAAGTGTAGTCCTAGGAACACGTTTAACAGATGGATTAAGAGATTCTTTACAAAATCTTCAAATGTGCATTTAGATTCAAAACTAAAGAAAGATGTTCTACGGAAACAAATTTAGCTAATAAATCTCTTAATTTATTATCAGAATATAAAAATAAATCGGAATCAGTACTACTACCGTTAGAAAATATGTAGATAATTGTGTTTGAGAACAGTCGATTTCATATTCTATCGAGGGGTAGCTCGTTTCTACATGTCGTTTTAACAATCCATAGCCGCCGCCGGTTTGGAATTTGTAGGAAGTATTACAATGCTTGCATTTTACACGTATTTCTCCCGATGGAAGAGTGACTTCTCAAAATGTTTAGTGAAAATAGAAGATTTTTAGAGGAGGATGTTCTCTAACCTTTTAGAAGTAATTGCTTCAGTACTTCCTTGTGTTTCGGGCGTAGAAGGTGTTGGGCCTCGATCTCATCATCAGTGGATTGAATATTGGAATCATGATGATACTTTCTTTCCCCTCCGAGATCGATGTGAAGAACTTCCACCACCTATCCTTTCATTGTAGTCGAAAGATGGAGTCGGAACTCGGAAACACATTGTTGAGATTAGAAAATGCAAACTACGAAATTGAGAATGAGAGTTAGAGAGTAGAGAAAGTGTGTTAAAAATGATGAAATGAACTCTCTATTTATAGAATTTGGACCATAACGAACACTAAATCATAGTCATTGGATCAAAAAACGATCAAATGATCTTAGTCATTTGAACCGCTGGAGCCGTTGGGAACCGGCGGTTTGGAGCTGTCGGACCGCCGGTTCCAATGGGAAAACACAAAAAAAAATTTAAATGGTTCAATTGGCGGTTCTCGAAACCCACTGGTTAACTGACGGTTCGCCGGTTTCACAGCACTTGAACGGTAACCGGCCGGTTCCGGTTCGGCCCGGCTAACCGGGTCCGGTCTGGACCCGGCCCATGGTCGGGTTTACTACTCCTATTGTTTTGAGTATTAAGTCAAGTCCTTTCTGGTTTTGAGGTTTCTTCTTTACAAGATATATTCACCGTGTATCTATCCAGAAAGTATATTATCTCGTCAATTAGTGATGTTTTGGTAAGTCGCAATACTAATTATATGCCTGGAAGATCAACTAGTCATAGTGGAAACAAATATATACTATATATATATATTGCCATATATATATAGCGAATATAGGATTATATATACAACTAATATGATATTATATATATACAGCTAATACTGTCCCTCAAGTTGGAGCATAGCATTATTAATCATGCCCAGCTTGTAATAAAGATAATCAATCCGAATCCCATTTAAAATTTTGTTGAAGATGCCCCTAATTGTTCATCAGTCTTCGCATATTCTGTAGAAATCAAGTTTGTTGACTTTTCACGAATAAAATGACAATCAATTTCAATGTGCCTAGTTCACTCATGAAACATAGGATTCGATGTAATATGAAGAGCAGCTTGATTATCACACCATAGTTTTGTTGGTATTAAAGCCTTAAGTCCTACCTTAGTCAAGAGTTGATATATTCACATTATCTCACACACAGGTTGTGCAATAACTTTATATTCTAACTCTACACTGGACAATATTTTGCTTTTTACTTTTTTAGGAGATTAAATTTCCTTCCAACAAAAATACGATCACCTGAAGTAGATGTTCTATTCATTTTGAAACCTCCCCAATCTGCATTTGAAAAACAATATGAGTGTGTCCATGATTTACATATATAATACCTCGTCTGGATGCCCCTTTCAAGTAATATAAAATTTGTTGTATCATCGCCTAATGATGAATTGTTGGAGATGACATAAACTGACTGACAACACTAATCGGATATGTAATATCTCAACAAGTTTCAGTAAAATAATTTAACTTCCTAATCAATCTTCAATATCTCAAGATATTTGAATAGTTCCCTATCTCCTGTGAGCTACATGTTCTGAATCATTAGAGCACTACGAGGTTTTGCTTCCAATTTTTCTGTATTAGTTAATAGGTCAAAGATATATTTTCTCTAAGATAGAAATATATATTTTTTTTTACTCTTTATAACTTCAACACTTTAAGAAATATTTTAGCACCTCCAAGTTCTTTGTGTGAAATTGAGTATGAATAAAAGACTTAAGAGATGAGATTCTTATAACATCACTTCCAATGATAACAATATCATTCATATACACAACTAATAGGATGATACCGAATCCTGATTGTTTGTAGAATACAGAATGGTCATATTTGCTTTTCATCATACTAAAAATTTCAACAACCTGATTAAAATTTCCAAACCAAGCATGAGGACTATTTTAAATCATGCAAGGACTTTCGAAGATGACAAACTCGCCCTAACTCCCCTTGAGCAATGAAATTAGGAGGTTGCTCCATATACATTGCTTCCTGAAGATCTCTATGAAGAAAAATATTCTTGATATTAAGTTGATGTAAAAGCTAATGATGAATAGCAATCATTGAAATAAATAATTGAACAGATGTCAATATTGCAACAGGAGAAAAAATGTCAGACTAGTCCACACTATAGGTTTAAGCAAAGCCCTTTGCGACAAGACGAGCTTTGAATCTGGCAACTGACCAATTCGGGTCGACTTTAACTGTGAATATTCATTTGCATTTAATAGCTTGTTTCCTTGAAAGTAAATCAATCAACTCCCAAGTGTCATTGTCATCTAAAGCATTCATCTCCTTTATCATTGCATCATACTAATCAGGATGAGATATGACTTCACGGGTAGTTTTAAGAATAAAAATAGAGTCAAGTGAAGCAATAAAAAAATAAGAGGATGACGACATACCGTTGTAAGAAACAAAAGAAGTAGGATAGGTACACTGACATTTACCTTTGTATAACACAATAGGGGATCATTGCTCGAAACTGGATTAGTTGATGAAGGAGGAGGTGTAGGATTTGAATCAAGAGGTTGACGCCTGGAGTAGGCTTGAATAATAGGAGACTTGACAGGATCCGATTTGGAGATGAGTGTAGAGGATTTGATAGAATATACAAATAAATCATTATCCTCCCTCGACTAGTTGGAATAGATGAAGATTGGAAATAAAGTGTATCTTCCATAAAGATAACATCAATTGAAATAAGATATTTGTTAATACTCGGATGATAACACCTCTATCATTTCTGAAGACGAGAGTAACAAAGAAGACACTTCAAAGACTTAGGGTCTAATTTAGTAATATGCCGATGAACATCCCGAATAAAACAGATGCTACTAAATATCCTAAGGTTAACAAGAAATGACTTATTGAGAAAAAGTATTTTGAAAAGGGGTCTCACCATGAAAAACAAAGGATGACATGCGATTAATAAGAAAACATGCTGTAGAAATTGTATCAGCTCAAAATGACACCAACAAGAATGACTTTTCATTAAATATAATTTTATTAATTTTGTGGATGATTATTCTTAGGTAATTGAACTAATTTAAAAGAAATAGTAGCACGTTTACTTACTCTAGGACTCGAACTAAGATGGTGATGTTTTACAAACTGACACGACTTACAATCTAATGAAGATACCTTATAATATTGTGGACAAATCTTATTCGGCAAAGGGAAAGATGGATGACCCAACTTACAATGAGTCTCGAAAGGAGAAGTGACATTCGAGTAAGCAAAAGATTTTAGAAGTGATGTGTCAAGAATGTAGAGGCCTCCAGACTCATATCCTTACCAATAATCTTCTTCGTCAAAAGATCAAAAATATATAATGATTAAGGAAAAAATTAGGTGCACCAGTTAAGATTACAAGTTAGTTGACTGATAGAGAGCAAATTAAAGGATAAATTAGGTAAATATAAAACAGAAGACAGAGGAAGCAATGAGGTAGTATTGATAGGGCTAGACCCACAAACACAAGATGGTGAACCATCAGCTAAAGTAATGGTAGAAGTGTTAGCTTTAGATTGGAAAGTAGAAAAGAGACTAGAATTACCTGTCATATGATCTGTGGTACCAGAATCAAATGACCTATTTGGAGGATGAGGAAACAAACATGTGTTCTGTTTATTTGAATCAACAATAATAGTGACAGAGAAAGATGCAGACTTGAATGATTCCTGATATTTTGTGAACTTGACAAATTCATCTGTAGAGATAAAAATTGATTTATCAGAGACATCATTGGTGGACGCAATATGAGCTAAGTGGTTTTGTTGATTTTTAGGTATAAGGATTATTTATACAAATAGTCACTATGAGAATGTTTATGACATTCATATAACGATCCATGAAACATTTTTATAGCAGGTCAATTCAGGATATATTCTCTAATATATATCCATGTGTCAATTGGATATCTTATATCCTTGATTTGAGATTAAGTCATCAGTTGACCTACATGCTAGTCTCAATGCATTAATATTGTCCATGTATATATATATATATATATATATATATATATATATATATATATATATATATATATATATATTATATATAGAATAATTATTATACTTATTGTTCTGGCACAGATTTGAAGTAAATATAATAACCATAAACTTTGCCTTTTATTAATGAAATATGATACAAAAGTTTCCTTTTCAATCATCTCATAATTGACTCTAGGATTAACACTAACATATTAACTATATATATACGATAGTATATATATATATATATATATATATATATATATATATAATAAAGCTAATTAATAACTAACATAATTAATAAATATATATTGCTATATATATAAATTGTAAATAGTTTGTTAAGATGAGTTTAGTTTCTTAAGATGAATTTCTAGTCTTGTATATAAATATATCTTATTTTCAATAAAGTGATACAAATTTTTTCTACCTCAAGTAACAATCACAAGCAAAAGTTTTGGCATGACATGAGATTTTAAACTATATAATGAATTATTTATTCCATCTTCCTTAGTGTTATTGCTTCCATCTTCCATCATCTTGGAAGAAATGAAATAAGGTTATGATACAATATCCCCTATATTTTCTAACTTAATCAATCATCTCCTCCATCCCCCCTAAAACACCATATATATTTTCATCGTCGTCTTCTTTCCACTTGAAAATGCATGTAGATGAAATTTGTAAGATAACCACTATATATTCATAACCTGTGTTTTCATGATTCCGTTGCAATATATATATATGTATGTATATATATAGTCAGAATTCTTTAAACCCATTATTGTTCGCATAGCCTGTCCAACACTTCCTCACTTATTATTCGATGTCTTTTAGACTTTCATGACCAATTGCATAATTTTTCTAGCACTTTCTCACTTAATATTCCATGTATTTTGGACTTTCATAACAACTCTACACAGGCTTTAAAATATAATTGTTATAAGAAATTATATGTTAAAGGCTAACAATAGGGTAGGACTTAGTAATCTGGTTTCATCACATCCAGGATTTATGATTTTTATAATCTTTTGCGTCTTACTCTTAGTGTTTTTCTTCTAGTGTTTAGAGTTAAACATTTCAGCAACATGTCACTACCGTCCTTTAAATATTCAAATTATCTAGACACATGTTTAGAGAACAAATTAGAGAGACAGTCAAAGTTTCAGCCATTAAATACTAACAATAAGAACAAAAATATCAGTATCAAAATCTATAATCATAAGCAGTCTAACACAAGTAGTTCAAGGGATCACGTCAGCATTAATTTCTCTCAAAAGTTGTACAATTCCCAAAAAAGGAATCTTGATTGATTATGATACAAACATAATCCCAGAGAGAGTTTAAGCTTTAAAATTAACTTTTTAATTTTCTACATTGCTAAAAAAAATAACACAAATAATTATATACGTTAATATAAAACATTAACATGAAATTATCATATGATTTATACATCAGCACAACAATCTAAGTCTTTATCTCCTTAAGTCAGGTCGGGTATATGAATCCTTCCATGCATTAGATTTGATCTCTTACTATATCATCTTTATATTTAAAAGAATTTTATCATATCTTATAGCTAACTAAGTTTTCTTTGACTTCTCTCTTTCTTTATTAATGTACGTATTTGTCATAAGCTTATATTGTCTAGGGCATTTATTCGATGCATAAGTATATGCTCTTACATTTTAAATATGTCTCTCGAAATTTTTCCTCAATAAGTACAATCTTGACTTTCTCTCTAAATATTCTCATTTCTTATCTGCCCATCCTAGTATGTCCGTACATGTACTTTACTATTTTTATCTCTGCCACTCATCTTTTACTCGTGTGTATACTTTAAAATCCAACATTCAATTTCATATAACATAGCAGATCTGATTACCATTTTATAAAACTTTCTTTTAAGTTTTAGAAGTACTTTATTATGATAAAGAACATGTGACATCCTCCTATTTTAATTATATTGCTTGTATCCTATAAAAAACATCTCTATCAATCCCTCTATCTATTTACAAAAATGATCCTAGATTATTTAAATCTCTTAGTCATAGGTAACTCATTATCTTCTAATTTAACAATTGTCTAGCTAGATCTAATACTACTAAATTTAAATTTCACATATTTTATTTTTACTCTACTAAGTACAAAAACCTTTTACTTCCAGTGTTGCTCATCAAAATTCAAGCTTAGCATTTTCATATTTACGTGTCTCATTGATCAAAATAATATCTGTAAATAATATGCACCATAATAATGTGTCTTGGATGTAACCAGTAAGTTCATCCTAACTAGTATAAAAAGATATGAATTTAGAGCTGATTCTTGATATATCTCTATCTTTATAGAAAATATTTCAGTTAATCTGTCTAAAATTTTTATTCTTGTTATTACATTTTCATACATATTCTTAATTATTTCAATATACGCTATATTAACTTCTTTCTATTATGGAATTCTCCATATATTTTTCTTATACTGTCATAAATTTTTTCTAGGTTAATGAAGACTGTGTGAGTCTTGTTTCTTTTCTTTATACTTTTGTGTAGTTTCTATCGTTGACCTTTTGGTTATATATCCAAATTGATTTTCGATCACTTTGATTTGTTTTTTTTTAAATTACTCTTTCTTAAAGTTTCATAGTATGATTTATTAACTTAATGCTCTTATAATTCACATAATTTTATATATCTTTTTTGTTTTTATATAAGATGACTAGCATTTATCCTCCACTGATTAGATTTTTTTTATTTTCTTTATTAAATTAAATAATTTCATCAATCATTCAATCCCCTACTTCTTTAGACATTTTATACTTCTATTGGAATATGATTTAGTCCAACGGCTTCTTTATTTTTCTTCCCATTTAATGTTTATTTTACCTCTAAAATTTAAATTCTGTGATAAAAATTTAAACTTTTATAATCTATTTAAGTTTTTAAGTTAAGTTGGTTACTTAAACCTTCATTAAAAAATTGATAAAAATACTTCTTTCATCACTTCTTTATTTCCCTATCCTTTACTATTATCTTATTGGATTCATTCTCAATGCATCTTATTTGAATAACATCTCTTATTTTCTTTTCTCTCGTTTTAGATATTCTATAAATGTTCATTTCATCTTCTTTTGTAGCAAGTTGTCAATATAAGCGTTCGAAAGCTTCGTTCTTGACTTCACTTAGTGGTTTCTTGACCTTTTTTTGGGCCACTGCATACTTTTGAAAGTTTTCTTCTTATAAGTATATATTTATTAGGCTTTTCGTTGTTGTTATACATAAAAAACACAATGACTCATCTCACATGCAAAAACTCAAATGCTAATCTCAAAGGAGTATGATGCCATGACAATAAAGAAAACTAGTGATATAGGGAAGGATAAGCCATTGGTTTGCTGGAGGAGGTGATGCTATGACTATTGGCTGAGCAGGAGAGCTCATGGAGGAGGAGATTAGAAAGAGGATCCTTGCTGGAGCATGGGAGGATTGGTTGTGGAAGTGAAGGAGGTAATGAGGAAGGTAGCCACCTATTGGAGATGAAGATGACAAGAGGATTTTGGATTAGAAGATTGTCAATTGTCAATGGAGAGAAATGGATTCAAGTAATTGAGGAAAATGAAAGCCATTAGTGTATAGAACTCCATCTATTATGGACGATGTAAAAATCTTTGATGGTATATTGTCACACAAAATTCTTGCAAAATGCAAACACAAGTAGATGACTTATGTGACAACTGGCCTATTGCAAGGTTATCACAATTTGTCGTTGGAGGAGGCCATTTCTTTTGGAGATAATTGGATAGAGGTGTAATTCAAGTCAACAATCAATAAACTATATGGGAAGGGACAGATGTACCATGAGTTGCACTATTAAATAAATATAAAAGGGAACACGTAATTTGAGTTACACCATTAATATCAGTTATATCAATGATAGACACTAGTTAATTTTCTGTCTGCTGTTTGTCAATATCCAGGAAATTTCTGTTATTATCATGCCGGATCCATCCAATGATGATGCCCAAAATTTTTATAGATAGTGAGGTTAGACTCCTAAACATAATATAGATAAGATGTTTGAGGGGGTAAAAGGAAATGTAACATGTGGGAGATAAACATAGTGACATGGTGAATATCTTAGTGAGGCAACTAAAGTTCTACTGGATGTGGATGGATCACATTCTCTTTGCATGAATGCTTGCTGTAGCAAGGTTCATGTCTCATCCATGCTGGTTGACATGGGAAAGCATTTCATTTTGCTCACTGATCACCTGATGGAACAGCTTGACACTTGCGAGCACCTTCAACATTGCAATCATTTTGCCATCTCATGAGAACCTTCATCATCACAATCTCCTGTGTTGTGATCTATCTCACGAGAACCTTTGGCATCATGAGTTCTTCCGCATCACAATCTCCACATTAGAATGACCTCCTTTGTATCATGATTTGCCTTGTGATAACCTTCAACATTGTGGTCTCTACATTGGAACAACCTCCTCCCCATTGCGATCTTACAGAATCTCTTTTAACCTTTGACATTGCGATCTCAATCTCACAGATGCTGTCTCCTCTCTTTGCGTTGGTTCCTCTGCACAAAACCCTAGCATGACGGATAATCATCTCTTCTCCTACTCTAGTTCCTCTTCCTCTGACATTGACATTCTTCTCCTTCCCCTTTCCCTCAGCACCATCTTGAACCGATTAGAGAACAAAACTTTGGCTTGACTCAAGATTTCAAACCTTTGTTCGTAGTTAAAAAACAATAGAGGAAACTAGGTGGACTAATATGTGATTGAGCAAGAGTTTAGCAAATGATGATTTATCCCTGTCAAATGGATTATTAACTCGAAGATATGGAATTTTAAAGCCTATTGTTTTCCTTGTTTAAGTGCTACTGAAAATATTTTTCGCCTAGCATAATTGGTTTCTTGCACTGCTTTGTTTATATATATATGTATGTATATTGAAATGGGAAATTTGTTATTCATCCCTTTGAATAAGAACTCTGCATTGGTGTTTCACATTTGGGTGGTATTTGTCTGAGGGTCAGTAATTCTTTTGCTTGATGTAAAATGGAAGGAATATCATTACAGAAGCTTGAAACATGATCTTGTAAGATGATATCTTCTTCATAGTTATCTTAAGTCTCAACTATTAGGGTCAATTAGATAGATCTCATCTGTTCATTTGTTGTATTCAAGTGTATATCACTAGTAATATTGAGATCATAATTATGTTAACTAACTCTTAATTACAGTATAGAGATTTTAGCACTCTCGTTGTTTTAACTCAAATTGTTCATCTTTGGACATATCAAATTCATTGTATCTCATGTTATCGTCAATTGGCTACACTTAATTATTCATTCTAGCATTTTTATTTTTATCTTTCCAAATAACTTTATACCATCTTAGTGTTTTCATCTTTGCCACAACTTTTTTTTAACGTACTCCCCCCCCCCCCCCCCAAGTTTTTGTGATAATCTTACCAATTAATTTTAAAATTACTTAAAGGAAGTAATTATCGCAATGCAATTACATTCCCTACTGACATTTGGATCTTTTATCAGAGGACTTGCATATTTTGATTTCTATCGGACATTAAATGGCAATGGAATGCCCATTGTAGCTTACAATTTCCCTTTTCTAAATCAAAGAAATTAAATTAATAAGCGGTAGTTATTGATGATTTCCTTTACAGTTCCAAGAAAATTATTAATTGTTTAATAAGTGATTCTTCATGGACAGATGTTTTTGTGCAATTATAGAATATGTTTTGTGGATTGATACTTCTTTATTCTCTTTTACCCTGAGAGAATATATAATCTTAATGGCGTTGAAACATGAGGCTATTTATACTCGTCTAGTATTTGTTGGTGTCTATGTATTTGTATTTAAAGTTCTGTAGTAAAGGTAGAATGAATGATTATTTCTCTTCTGCTTTGTTACAGGTTTACACTAGCTTTTATCAACTTGGACGCACACTGGCAGCTTGATCTATGGCGTGTGAGACTGAAAGGAGAATCTAGATTATAAGAGTTTGCTATAGAGTGAATGGAGAATTTAGATTCTAATAACCCATGAAGCTTTTTTATTGTTAGTTGCTATTTTCTGAAAATAAGTCTTTAAAGTTGTGACTATTTACTTTGTTAAGGTACCACTATATTTGAGTTTTTTGAATGTTGATAAAAAATATTACCATTGCTGAAGAAATCAAAGTACGAATAGCATATCCCAACAGTCAACTCGGATGTGTTTTGTCTTTCCTGTGGGCGACATGGTGCCCCCTTTGGTTGATAGGACTCACTTGCGCATCCTATCAATTAAAGTCAACTTTACTCTAGGTAGATTCTCTTGTCGCTAATTTTCTATTAGACTTTCAATTATCTTATTAATTCTCTATTAGATTTTCAAATTCTGTCAACACCTATTGATCTATCTTTAATTAATGTCTATTGCTCAATCAATTAATGTCTATTGTTTAATCCAGTTTTGATTCATTTAGACTTCCTTTCATTATTATCCTATTTGATATCTCATCTTTAACTTAAACATCAATATCTTAAACAATGATTGTATTAATATTTTTTTCTTTTTTTTTCATTTCTGAGAATATGTTTAAGTTAGATTTAATAATTTTTTTTTCATTCTCATATTTTATCTCAAAATTTAAATGATAATTTTTTAACTCGAACTCTTCATTCTCTTCTAAACAATTTCCATTGTCAAAATTTAAATTTTGACACACTTTAAAAAGGTTCTACAGCACACCTTATTGATTCGATAACTAACAAGCTAGTTAAAATTTATTTGAAAGTTATTTATCTTTCATTCTTTAATTCAACTTTGAATTTATTATTTTATTAAGGTGGGTCTCTTTCTCGTGTCTAATTATTTCTCAACTTTTTTTTAATATAGGAAAGTCCTAAGAAAATTCATCTTTTTAAATTATGAGTTACTTGAGTTATGACTTCTTTTAAAGCATACTTCTAAATCAAAAGGTCTCCTTATTTAATGCATTAATAATTTTCTTTATTAATAATATTCTTTCTAATTTTTCTCTTAATTTTTTTTATCATTAGTAATATCCATTTAATTTTGGGTTTATGAGGTCAGGTTTAACCTTGAGCTTTTAATCTTCCCTTAGTCTAAGGTCTTTACTTTTTCAACACATCTCCCTTTGGTGTGCTCCAACAAACTCCTTTTAATACTTCTTAAGTATACGGGTTAGAAATGAGGTTAAGCAAGTTTTAATTTTGTTGAAAATTGTATAATGCTTCTACCAATGTGCTAATCAATTAAAATGCCTTTTTAGTCCGACCACCTTTTATGAATCTATTAATGTCACTAAATTGGTTAGCTGTTATTTGAATTTTCTAGTAATTTAAAATTAAAAAAATTATAAATAATTTTATAAAAATTTATGATAGATCATATATTCAGCATGTATGTTAAAAACTTGCAGGAAAAATATTTATATAGAAAAACCATTTTTAATTTTTAAAAATTGACACAATAAAAATCAATAAACTCTTCAATATTTTCAAAACTTTGATTTAAAATTAGTGGTGACTTCTATGAACAGGTAAATAACATTAAGGTTTTTTAAAACTAATATTGAAATAATTTTTTAAATCAATTTTCAACCATGTGTCTTCGAACATTTCAGTTGTTTTTTTATGTCTAAGTACATAATACAAAGTATCACCTTATTATTCTAATGAGATGTATTAATCTTTTCCCTTTTTCAGTAAGAAGTGGAATCCACCATCCCAACGGCTCCACATGGTTGGCCCTACGACTATTTGTGTAAATCGAAAAGTTGTAGTTGACCACTATGGGAGAACGTATTGCCTCAGTTTTGTCAAGATTTGACCCTTGTCCAGTTTAATAAGTCTGTCCCGCAGTAACCAACTCAACCATGCCCCAAGGACACATCTCATTAGAACAATAAGGTAATACTTTGTAATCTTTTCCCTATACTAGATGATGATGCATATCAACTATGATAATCATAATTGACGTCTTGGCTTAGGATGCACCCATTGATATCATTATCTTTCATTGCATGAAAAACATTTATACATGTAGCTTTTTTCTAACATGACAAAAATCATACAAATTTTTAGTGCAGAGAGCATCAAATGATCAAACCTAGGATTTTGATATATGACAAAGAGTTTAAAGTTAGATATTATGTTATTTGATTTGTGTCAAGTTTGCAGGAGCAAATAACTTGATTAGCTTAGTAGGTGAGGTGAATCGAATATTAGAAAGTGAAGACATAGTAGGTTAGAGAGATTAGATACTAGATAGTGAAGCCTTGGTAGATTAGGAAGACTAGATATTAGACAGTGAACACTCGGTAGGTCAAGGAGATCGGATATCAGGCAGTAAAACCCTAGAAGGTTAGGTGGACCAAATGTCAAGAAGTGAAGCCAAGTAGGTTAGGTGTGTTAGTAGTAACCGTAGAGCCAATTATGTGACGATTGATTAGGAATTTTTTATCATATTTTATTGTTAATAAAAGTAAAGTTTGGTTATTATATTTACTTCATGTTTATGTCAAATGACTAAATATAATAATGTCTTTGAATAGTAGGTTCTAATCTACATCATATCAATTAGTTGAATTGATAGTGAGATAATGTAGAGAATACTACTCTTAATTATTCTTAGTCAAACATTAATATTTAAGGTCAATATTAATGCATTGAGACTAACATGTTGGTCAATTAATGACTTGATCTACAAGTCATGAATATGTGATATCACATTGACACATGAGTTTATATTAAAGAATATATACTGAATTAACCTGACCCACCATGAGAACGTTTCATGGATTGTTATATGAGTGTTATAAATTTTCTCATGTGACTATTGGTATGAATAGTCCTTAGACTTAAAGTCACTATGATTTACTATATAAGGAGTTGTGTACTATGATATCGTCAAATGTCAACCGTAACAGAGTGGATTATAAAGATGATCACTAGGTATGCAACGAATTATGCGGAGAAATATGTGTAATGTAGATGAGATCTATTCCTTCCATATGACGGGAGTGATATCTATGGGCTCTTTGATCGAGTAGGACTACTAAATGTATGACCATGCTCAAATAAGTTAATATGAGATATTGAGTTCATTTGTTTGAGTGAGTTTATTCAGGGATCAAGAAACACAAAAATTGATATTGAGGATGACATAGTGTATGCCTCATTGATCAATCTAAATATCAAAGATAGAAAGACATCATCATACATTATATTAGTCACGGAAAGGTTAGGTTGAATCTCAACTTTCTTGTCATTTGGATAGCAATGATGCATTGCTAAATGTCATTCATTGCTTATGTGTCTAAAGCAATTTAGACACATTACCAACATTACGAGAACCTATTAGGTCACACAAAAAGGACACGATGCTTTGGAGATTAATTGATTTTAGTTTGACTAAAATATGATCTGAATTGAATTAATTGAGTTAGACTCAAGTGAATTCAATTGGATTATGAGATTAAGTCTAATTTGAGTTAGACTCATTTAGATTAGATTCAATAAAATTTGAATGAGATATTGATTCATTAAAATATTTAATAAATTAATAATAGAGGAAGACCAAGGATTTTTTTCTTCATTGGATGAAGAAAAGATGAAGAGCTAATATGAGAAATATGTGCTCTATTTGAGTTTTAATTGACTTTAATATGGGGAAGCTAAAGAGGCAAAAATCATTCATATTTGTAAAATATGAGAAATTATATTTGTAAATAATTTAACCCTAAAATTGGTAAGGATTAAGGGGTTAAGTATTCATTAGGGGCTTAATTAATTAGGGAATGGGTGTAATTTAGACTATTAATGGAGCTCAATTAGAAGCCTAATTAAACCAGCCGATAAGCCCAATTTAGGCAGCCCAGTTAAAGCCCATTTATGTTAAAGGATTTGGATATGGAATTGGGCTTAATTTGTTAACCCGAATCCATTAAGAAATCCTTAAATGTACAGTGATCGTGATTTTCTTCCTCAGTTTTTCGATCGCGATCCTCTGCTTCCCCTACTTCTTCTCCGACGCGCAAACGTGCTCATCCGCAACCGGTGCCGACAACGAGGAGAACCGTTGACGATTAGGAGCTTCGACCATTGGGCTTGGATCTCGTAGGGGGTTGGTTGGGATATGTCGGTGGCAGCGATCGGCGCAAAGCAACGGAGGCGAAGCTGAGGAAAGAAATCAGTAAGTCGAACTCTTCAATTCGTGAGATTTCTTGTGGAGATTTCGTTGGGTTCTTTGGATTTCTAAGCTTTGATGTTGGATCTTGTTGGAAGCAGATCGGTGATGGTGGAGTGAAGGTTGGTTTCGACTGCGAGAGAAAAATCGAATCACGATTGGAGCTAGCTGATTAGGACACAATCTATCTGAGGTGAGATTCCTTTTCTTGAATCTGATCATTTTGGATATTGGATTCTTGCAAACTATTGGGATTTATGTTGATTTGTTGTAGGATGTTTGTTGTTGTTGTGTTCTATTTAGGTTTGATTTTGATTCGGGATCTCTTGGTTTAATTAGATCTGTTGCTTATTGTTTGAATCGGTGGAACTAGGGTTCTTGGATTGATTCTATCCGTTGGGAGGTTCAAGGGAGTTGAATGATCGGTTTCAAGGATCAGTGGAGTTAGGTTTTGTTTGATTGGATCGATTCTTGACTATTGGAATCTTGTATTGTAGTGGGAAATTGTAGAATGTGGATTGATTGGGTGTTATGGATTGTGATTCGATAGGAATGATTCCTATTAGGTTATATTTTTGTGTGTGGTGAATTAAGTTAGAGTTGGACCTTTTGGATCTATTGGATTGGCTTGTGTTGATCCAATTAAGGCTAACCTGAGTTAATTGGAGTTTAATTGGTTAGGTTAAGTGTTAGATCTTAAATTGGCTAAGGTCTATGTATTTACTAGTGAATGTTGTTTATTCTATTTGTAGGACCTTGATTGATTGTGGGTTCGATTATATACGAGGTTATATTTTCTGGGGGTTCTTATATCGACGTTCATCATATTAAGTGGGTAATCCATGTACTTGGTCAATACAGAAGTAATTCTTTTCTAGTGCATGTTATCTTTCTATTGAAGTGGTTGGATACCTTAGACATACTCTATTTATTTTATACTTATCCTTAATTCGATTGATCTTATAAACATCTATATTGTTACTTGTAAGAATCTTTGTTATCTACGTGAATATTGTTTATTATCTCTAGTTATGATACCTGTGATCAATTGAGATTCTACTATCTATGCAGTTTGATTTAGCATAGTAGATGTTGGTTATTATTACTTGATTATCACATCATGTATGGTGATGATTATAACTCCGAATGTTGTAGGGAAATTATCATTGATAGTTGGCCTGTAGTGGCATGTTATAGAATAGGTGGTTAGGAATTCCCTATTACGCGGGGATGGTGGTTGTACGACCTGTATGCAGCCGAGTCAATGGCTTGACCTTATCACTGTAGAGGGGTGGTACTCAGAGAGTATGAGATTGATACTCAGGGACAAATATTAGAGGACAGACATTAACCATAGGATGTATGTAGCTATACATGGCTGCTACCTACTTTTTGGTCACCAAGCTACTTTGTTGTAGGGTTGGATTTATGACAGTTGGATATCGGACACCTCCAGCATCATATATACGTGATTACTGGGATGAGTGTGGCAGTTGCATCATGCATATGCTTGCATTGTGTGCTTGATATATATATGTACTTGACCGTATATATATTGCATTGGAATGTGAGTTGTATACTTGATTGTTCCTTGATTGATGCATCCAAATGACATTGTTATTCATATAGATTATTGCATTTATGAGATCCATTATAGACTATATGCTACTAACAGGATTATTACTGATATTACTTTATTGATAGTTCATTGTTAATACTGATCACTAGTTGATTATTGATGTTCCTTTGTATACCCTTTGCTCTAGAATATATACTTTAAGCATGCACTATCTATCTAATTTTCCACTGAGTATTTTGTACTCACCACTCAGACCCTGAGATTTTTGTCTCCCCAGGTAGTAGATAGGAGATTACAGCTGATGCGAGAGGACTAACTGGTAGTAGGAGAAGTATTTTTTGTTGTTTTATCTCGTGTGATTTTGGGTTTACATTTTCGTATTAGTGAACTTGTTTGAATTCTAGTTGTGGAGTTTCATTCATATCTGTGGTTTATGTTGGGCCCGTTTCGTTTGCTAGAGGGGAGTGAATAGCAACTTTTGATCTTGCCTACAAAAATGCTAGCGGAAGCACAAGACAAAAACAAAATAAAATCAAAGCAATGTTAACCCTTTCGATTTACTTGGTATCCACCTCTATGAGGTGACTAATCCAAGGATCCACATACACCAGGCGAATGTTCCACTAATAATTTCTCCTTCTCAAAGCGATCTTTGTAGGTGGAGAAACCTTTATAATCAATCTCTTCCTCTTACAAAATATATAGTGGAGATTTGGAGGAAGATTTGAAAGTCACAGAGCTTGAAGATCGTGTAAGGAAGAAAAAGTGCAAACACTTGCGTTTCCAATCTTCAATCTATTTTTTAATATTTTTCTCGATACCAGTAGACTGCCTCAGGGATCAGTCGACTGGTGGGCTTCAACAGCTCTTGTAGATTGCATTTAATTCTTCAGTTGTTAGTCCAACGTTCAAATATCAGTCGACTGATGGCTCCATCAGTCGACTGGTTAGTGTCTTTCACTCGACCAAACTTTCTGCGTGTTTCGGATCAGGACACCAGTCGACTGATGTTAGTCTCAATCGATTGGTGAAGTTGAAAATAACCTTTCAACTTCCTTCTTCATCCCTTATCCTTGACTCACGCCTTCAAACATCTTCCACAAGCCTCGTGCCCATTCTTGCACTTGCTTGAGATGTTTCCCTCAGCTTCGTCATGCTAAGTCTTCCTTTTGCCAAGAGGCCGAATCTCTGGGATTTCATCATTTGCCAAGAAGCCGCGTCTCTAGGACTTCACCATTTACCAAGAGGTCGTGCCTCATGGACTTCACCATTTGCCAAGTCTTCCAATCTGGACTTTCCTGTATATTCAATTCACATATGTTAGATCACCAATATTGCCTAACTTAAATCTATTTAGTCAAACATTAAAATCCAATGATACTTAGGGCAAGACTGCATCAACAATCTCCCCCTTTTTGATGTTTGGCAAAAACTTATTTAAATTAGGTCTTTAATATGACAAGATATAATTTCAGCAAAAATAACCATAATCATGAAGCATGAAACATAAGACGATAAGCATGCATAAAAGCATAAGAACTTGTAAATTCTAACTTAAACCAAATCCATTTCTCCTCCTTTTTTGACAGACACCAAAAAGATTATAATTTCATAAGGAGGTAGAAACGAACAAGAGCTAGGGTAAACATCCAAGCAAGAGCCGCATCCCTTTGTAAAATGAAATTTATTCTTTCAGGGACACACTCCCCCTAAAGCCCTACTCCCCCTATATCATGCACCAACAATACCTTTTTAGAACTTAAAATATAAGTATGATCAATCCTATAGACCATAAAAATGCTCCTAGAGCATTTGTCAAGGAGTACTAAGTCATAGGATATATAAATAACCAAGATAGGGCCAAAATCATAGTTTTTCAGCCTTATCAATCGACTGATATCTGAGTCAGTCGACTGGTGTCTGAAAATTGGAATTTTCAGAATTAAATTTTGAAAAAGCATAAGTAACTCAACGTAGGATGAAAAATCATGATATTTTATATGGTCATTACTTACACTAGAAACAATAGTGAAAAAATATTTTAAAATTTTTTGACCCATTAAAATAAGATTTTGATACAAGGTTTGAAAAATCGTGAAACTCTTAATGGCACAAGAGCTTTGTATCAACATACTCATGAGCAAGGCTGTTAGTAGGTAGACATTACTAAGGCTTTCTGATAGAGTTATAGAGTATGTCTAAAAGGTAAGGTTGGTGTCATGATGGAAATATGTTTCAAAATGACTTGTGAAACTACAAGAACTCCTCCTAGAGCCATACACCATCCTTATAGAAAACAAACAAGGATAAAACATATAAACATATATCAAAAGGCCATACCTCCGGGACTTCACCATTTGCCAAGAGGTCGCACCTTCGGGACTTCACTATTTGCCAAGAGGTCGCGTCTCCGGGACTTCACCATTTGCCAAGTCTTTAAACCTGGACTTTCCTATATACTCAATTCACACATGTTAGATCACCAACATTGCCTAACTTAAACGCATTTAGCCAAACATTCCCAAGATTGCACCAATAATCTCTCCCTTTTTGATGTTTGGCAAAAACTTATTTAAGTTAGGTGTTTAATATGACAAGATATAATTTCAGCAAAAATAACCATAGCATAAAGCATAAGACGATAAGCATGGTTAAAAGCAAAAGAACATGTAAATTCTAACTTAAACCAAACCCATTTCTTTTCCTTTTTTGACAAACACCAAAAAGATTATAATTCCATAAGGAGGTAGAAACGAACAAGAGCTAGGGCAAACATCCAAGCAAGAGCCGAATCCCTTTGTAAAATAAAATTTAATCTTTCAGGGACATACTCCCCCTAAAGCCCTACTCTCCCTATATCATGCACCAACAATGTCATTTTAGAACCTAAAATATAAGTATGAGCAATCCTATAGACCATAAAAATGCTCTTAGAGCATTTGTCAAGGAGTACTAAGTCATAGGATACGCAATTAGCCAAGATAGGGCCAAAATCATAGTTTTTCAGCCTTATCAGCCGACTGATATCTGAGTCAGTCGACTGGTGTCTGAAAATTAGAATTTTCAGAGCTGAATTTTTAAAATAGCATAAGTAATTCAGCGTACGATGAAAAATCATGAAATTTCATATGATCATTACTTACACTAGATACAATAGGGGAAAAATATTTTGAAAATTTTTGACCCATTAAAACAAGATTTTGATACAAAGTTTGAGAAACCGTGAAACTCTTAATGACACAAGAGCTTTGTATTAACATACTCAATGGAAGGCTGTCAATAGGTAGACATCACTAAGGCTTTTTTATAGAGTTATTGTGTATGTCTAAAAGGTAAGGTTGGGGACAAGATGGAAATATATTTCAAAATGACTTGTTAAACTACAAAAACTCCTCCTAGATTCATACACCATTCGTATAGAAAATAAACAAGAATACAACATATAAATATATATAAAAGAGAATTGATTAAATAGAAATGACATAGCATAGAAATATTGAAAAGGTCATACATATAGTGACATCAGTAGATGAAATAAAATCCCTTACACAGCTACAATGTTCGAGATACATAAATATCAAATCGAAGTACAATCTCGACATCAACCTAACTCAACCAAGACATCTACTCATCATCAGCAGGAGGTGGAGGAGGAGGAGCCTGGTATGACAGGTGCATGCTCCGCATCATGTCATACATCTCCTGCTGTCGTGATTAGCTGTCGCCCAGTCCTGATGAAGGCCCTAGACCTCCTGATGGTAGCCTTGGACATCGAGATGGTAGGCCTGAACACCCTGGTAGTAGGTCTGGACCTCCTGGTGATAGGTCTGAACCTCCTGATAGTATCCCTGCAATTGCTGACCAAAATCCCGAAATCCCTGATGCACCATCCCCTCTAGATGGGAGATCCTCTCGTCCAAAGCACTGACAGGAGGTGCATCAGACGCAGGAGGAGGAGGAGGAGCAGTAGCAGCAGTAGCGGGTGCATCGCCAGCCTCTTCCTCCTCGAACTCAGAGGAAGCTACGCGTGCAACATCACGTGTCCATGTCATAGCACCCTCATGAAACACTATCCTAGCCAACTTTAGGTGACGTGGGCCAAGCTGATCATAATCCTTAGATAGATGATGTATGGTTCCTACAGTAACATCAACTCCTCTAGATGCAAAGAAGTATGTAAGAATGTGACCAAATGACATGTATAGTTTGCCATGGGCTGGACCCGAGAAGTACACAATGGATGTAAATATATGAAGAGCAATATCAATATCAAGATGTTGCTCCAGGGCATACATCATAATGAGATGAGGAAGCTGTATCATAGCCGTCCTCGGGTGACAATCAAAAGAATGCAGTCAAGAATGATCCTATACCAGACGTAGTGGGGTGCAGACATGTGAGTGGCTTTAAAGATTTTTCGAAGGGGATCCCTAGGAACGCCAAAATAATGGCGATGGATATGATCAATGGTGACATGTGAGAATGAACCCGTTATGGGTCTAACAACATCAGGAAAGCAAATGAACGGGTTCTCTGAAGCCCGACACCGTAGAAATGACCTAAGAATCTCAGGGTTGAACTCAATGGGAATTCCTCCTACAGTAGACTCATATCTACTCTCATCCCCACTGATGGGACGGAGGTTAACATAGAACTCCTTGCATAAGTCAAGATTGACATGATGCGTGCAACTAACTACGGACTCTAGTTGATAATGCATGATGATGTCAAAAAGATGAGGAGTCTTGGCTTGAAAATAAGTCCGATTAAGATACTGACAATCCATGAGTTGGAATTCAGTGGTCTCAAATCAATGTTGAGCACCCGGTGAATAAAACCACGGTACTCTCAATCCTTGAAAAGAAGAAGGAGGGGGTTGTCGGGAAGAGCCCTCCCCCTGCCTACGAGAGGCAACACATTTTTGCCTAACTCTACATGTTATGAGACAAATGCATGAACAATGTAATGCAAAAATATGCAGCAAAATACAAAGTTAGCCACATAATCACAAAATAAGGAAAGAAAATGGAAGAGCTAAGTGGGGATCATTACCTTCCCTCCATGGATCTTAAAAAGGAAGTAGGAGATGAACTAGCCCAAATAACCACTTACAAACCCTAGATTTGCAAAGGTAGAGTGGAGAAGAAGGTAGGAAACCAAGAAATAGGGCTTCGAGATGCAAGAGGACGCAAAAAGGTAGAGAGGGCGACGAGATCGGTTGTAACCCTAGGGTTACCAGTCGACCCACACGCGACAGCTTATATATCAAAGTCGCCTACTAGTCGACTGGTAGGTATCCTAGTCGAGCACGGCCGTGTCTACTCAGCCTCCTGGCCGTGCTTCACAGGGCACGGGCGTGTGCACAAACAGAAGACCAACAAGCCTGGGTCGTGCCTCACTGGCACGGCCGTGCCAACATCCCCCATCAGCAGCATAAGAGGCCGTGTCTACCAGACACGGCCGTGCTTTAAAACAGAAGCCAGCCAAGGCAGGGTCGTGCCTCACAGGCACGGCCATGTTTCCAATCAGAAAGAAGCAACTGCTGTTGGCCGTGCCCACCAGGCACGGCCGTGTGTCAAAACAGAGAGTCCTCAGCAGCTGGTCGTGCCTCACAGACACGGCCGTGTCCAGAAAAAGGAGAAGAGACAAGCTTTGGCACGTGCCTTCAAACAGAGCCTCAGCTCTTCTGGATCGTGCCCCAGAGGCACGGCCGTGCCCCAAAACAGAAGCTTGACTGCCTTAGGCCGTGCCCCCAAGGCACGGCCGTGTCTCTTCCACTGACTGTGCCCACACTAGGCCGTGCCTCCAAAGCACGGCCGTGTGAGCGGGAGCGTGCTGACCACGGGGACTTCATATAAATAGGTCCTCTTAGTGACCTAAGAAAGGGGGGAGACCTTGGAGAGCCACCGGAGCTGTTCTAGAGCCACCGACGCCTGTTTCGGAGCGAGATTCGACGATCCATCCACCGATCTGGCTGCTCCATTCCATCCACATCCCATCTACGCAGAGTTTGCAGTCCGAGGAAGAAGATAAGTCTTATTTCCTGCATTTCATTGTTGTATCTTTGGATTAAGATGTATTCTCTCTTTCCTTTGTATTGTAAACTCCATGATATGGAGTAGTGTCCTTAGATTCTAGGATGTAGGATGAATCGGATGTATTGGATGATTGTACTCTGGATTTGTTAATCTACCGATTTCAGTGATTTAATTGTCTATTGCTTTATGGATTTGTGCTTGTGTGATGAATGATAAAATGTGTGTGTATGAATCCATGAGGGTAGGGATTAATTATGAATTGGGGAATCATTAGGTCGTACACCGGGGCGCTTCGTGACAGGAAGAATGCCTTGAACCGGGCGAGTTTCCGAGGGGTTTCTTAATTCATAGTTAGTTCATATGAGGGATAGTTAGCGGTCATTTGTTGTTGGGGAGAGGTCCGTAAAAAGATATCCTGTGACAGGGGATAGGGTTCTTTTAGTACTCCGGGGCGCCTGAGTGACACGGGAATGCCTTGAACCGGGCTTCTAGAACCATCTCAAACCGACAACGATGACGTAAGAACACCAATGCTTCATTCCGAGGATACCTGACGAGGTCGAATTGGATAAATTGGTTAACATCCCTACAATTGAACAATTATTGAGGAAAGGTAGAGGATCCAAGTCAATCAATCAATACTCTGAGGAGTCCGAAGTCCTAGGATCGTTTCACAACCCATGTGTCACAGTCGATTCCTTTCTCCGGCTCTAGGATAAAGTACTCTAGAATACTCCCATCTCCCCCACACAACTCATGCTCAGTTTTCTCTCCACCTTTTTGTGCTAGATTTAGTAAGTAATTCCATGATCCCTGTGGATCGATATTTTTATTACTTGACGACAACCCGTATACTTGCGGGAAGCGCATCACCTTCCCCTTGGAGGAACTTTATATTTTTGGATTTTTGTACATAGCTCCCTTATTTGCCCGGCCGGAGCGGACGTCTTCTCCGGCATAAAAGAATTATGGTACATCTTCTTCGGTTGGATGGATTCCAACCGGCACACGTGGGGTGGTTCTGGCAAATAGGCATTACAGTCCATAGAGAGGTTGTGTTGGGTCCAAAAGGATGTTCACCACAATGACATGATATTGTCCATTTTGGGCCTAAGCCCTCATGGTTTTGTTCTTGGGCTCTCCCCAAAAGGCCTCATGCCAATGGAGATACTTTCTATCCTTTTAAACCCATGATCTTTCCCATGTATTTTAGATGTGGGACTATGTTTGCACCATTGCAACCCAACAATCCCCCCCTCAAACAAAGGACCACTGGAAGCTCCGCTACCATTTCTCATGGTCCGGCTGCATGGTCCGGCTGCCATGTCCCTCATGGTTCCGAGTCCTCATGGTCCGAGCCTACTTCCTTTGTTTTCCTCGAGGGCCCCCACATGGTTAGATCTGGATCATGGCTCATCCGGCGGTTAGTCCGGTGAAGAGCGGCCTCGCTCTGATACCAATTGTTGGGTCCAAAAGGATGTTCGTATCTCCACAATGACATGAATCATTTCCAAACTTTTTGGGGTTTTTGGGCCATGACTATCACAATCTGATACATAATTCTAAATTATGTATTTTTCATAAATTTCCATAATTTTCCTACTGATTTTTATAATTTTAGGGGCAGCACCCCTACTCGCGAAATAACCTTCACGAGTGTCCCAACACGATCTTAAGCACCTTCCTACGCTGTCCCAAAAATTTCGGGGCGAGATCTTGCCGATCCGGAGAGTTTTTCTCGGTGGATGAAGCCTACAAGTGTCCGAACACTTGTTGCTTCTCCTCTACGAGAAAAATTCCCATAAAATCATAAAAATTAGAAAAATTACAGAAACTTATAAATCTGTAAATTTTGCATCTAATACAAAAAAATACAAAACAAAACATGTACACGCTTCGCACGTGGCTCTGATACCACTGTTGGGTTTTCCGAGCCGCAAAAACCGCTTTTTGCGTTGCGGAAACCTCGGAACACCCTTGCCATTGGATCCGTGCGAAGATAAAACATAAAAATGTTCATGTACATGTTTAAAACCTAGATCTACACTAGATCTACAAGATGAGAACGTTACCCTCGGTGCGTGCCCTTCGCGTATCCCGCTCGTCCACGGTGGAGTCGGATCTCGAGAGCTACACGTGTAGTCTCCTCTATGGTATCCACTCGGACAAAATGGGTGGAAAAACCAAAACAAAAGGTGTGCTAGCACCTTAGCTTTGTTTGGCTAGCAAGAGGAGAGGGAGAGGGAGAAGAAAACCAAGAAGAGAGAGGAGAGAAAAAAATTCAACGTTGGAATGAAAAATCAAACTTCAACGTTGAGAATGAAAAACTCTTTTTCATCCTCTTGTGGCATGTCACCACCTATCAATGCATTTAAATCCCCAATTAATCCCATTAAAAAGCTTTAAAACCCCATGAGTTACAAACTCTCTTTGTAACCTCCCATGAGGTGGCACCTTGATGATGTGGAGGCTCACTATTGGCCATCACTTATGCCACCTCACCTCAAAGTCAAATGGTCAAGTCAATAATTGACCATGAGGTGGCATGAGTCAAGTCAACATAAATGATGACATGGCAAAAAGTCAAGTCAACATTTATGATGACATGGCACAAAGTCAAGTCAAACTTGACTCCCAAAATTTCTCCTTCTCAAGTCAAGTCAAACTTGACTTCTAATCTCCCAAAGTTGATCAAATCAACTCCACTAGTCTAGTTTGGATTACACCTAACCCAACTTGATTCATCACATGAATCTAATCCTCTTGGTTCATCACATGAACCTAATTTCCACCTAATTGCCCTTTGAGTGTGACCCTATAGGTTCTTGTAACGTTGGCAATGCCCTAAACTCATTTAGGTGCATAAGTAGTGAGCGGTATCTAGCAACACATCACTACTACCCAAGCTACAAGAATGTTGAGATCCAACATCACCTTGTGACTACTAATTGTGACTCTCACAATATGTGACCATGTCCTTCTATCCTTGATATCAAGATTGATTAAACCGAGGCATAGACCGTGTCATCCTCTAATCAATCTATGTCTTGAACTCCAAGTAGACTCACTCAATCAAACGAGCTCAACATCTCATGTTGACTCATTTGGGCATGGCCATGCACTTTAGTGGTCTCACTCTATCAAGAACTAAGATATCACTCCCGTCATATAGGAGGGATAGATCCCATCTACATCACTCACATCCCACTACATAATTTGTTACATACCCAGTAATCGCCTTTATAGTCCACCCAGTTACGGGTGACGTTTGACGAAGCCAAAGTATATAACTCCTTATGTTGGGAACCATGGTGACTTCAGGTCTAAGGACTAATAGTCATACTAATAGCCACATGAGAAAGTATATGACACTCATATAACGATCCATGATACTTTCTCATGGCGGGTCATTCAGTATACATTCTCCAATGCATACCCATGTGTCAACTTGATATCTCATATCCATGACTTGTGAGATCAAGTCATCATGTTGACCTACATGCTAGTCTCTACGCATTAACATTGTCCCTGAATGTTAATACTTGACTAGGAATGCTTTAGAGTAGTGTTCTCTATATCATCTCACTATCGATTCAACCAATCGATTGATATAGATATGAACCTACTACTCAAGGACATTACTATACTTAGTTATTTGGCACCAATACAAGTAAGTATAATAACCACAAATGAGAAATGCCTTTATAAATAAATAGAAATATGATACATTGAGTCCATACAACAATCATCAAATGATTGGCTCTAGGGCTCTCACTAACAAATCCCAGCTACATTTCAGTGTATTGGTGATGCTGTAGGTGGCCATGTGGCTTGGCCTGTACACTTGATCAGCATGCAGGATGAGGTAAACGTGATAAAGTGGTGTCTAAATTTTATATGCTTTTTAAGCATGTCACATATCTAATATATATGTGTGCATCTACATATGTAGAAGACTAGGAAGGAAAAAGTTGGCAATAGAAAAGAGAAGTCCAAGTTGCAATTGTCTAATGTGCCAAGACTCTTACACATATTATATAGTTATTTTCAGCGCCTTGACGAAACAGAGAATGTGATTTTGGAATTAGATCCTGGTGTATTTGGCATGGGGCGTACAGTCCATGTTAACTGCGATGACATAATTCCTTTTTGTAAATTGATGCCAATTACAGACACTTGCATAGTTGTGTATATGTGGTATGCTTTCAAATATATTGGACTTTATTTATGTGTTTCATTAATTAAGATTTCCTAATTTTTTTGGGTTAATTTCCAATTGTAGGCATCTATACAGAAAGATGCAGGATAAGATGTTATTGCAAGATTTCAGATTGATGGATCCAGTGCCTGTGGAGTATGTGCCATCAAGAAATCAGAATATAGATTTCATCCAAGAACAGTTGAATAAAAGGGCTTCTTACTTAACCAGTAGGCTAATTGGTACTTCAACTGGCCAATTGGTGGTTGTGCCATGTAATCATGGGTGAGTAAGAATAACATTATATATCACTCTCACTTGCATATTTTGAGAACTTGTCCGATTGCATGCACTAATTATATCTCTTTGAGTAGTTTTCACTGGATTTTGACTATCCTCAATGTTGAAAAGGAGATTGTTTATTTGTTGGATCCTCTTAGACACCGCATTCATGATCAAGATTGGAAATATGTGGTCAACATGTAAGTTTTTTGGGTTCTTTTCTTACCTTTATTGAAACATGATTTCATACAATAAATTCTTATATGCATGAAGGGCCTTGAAATTGTATAATGTGGAGGCGGGAAGGAAAGGGAAAAAACAACCAACATGGGAAGTTGTCAAGGTATGACTCAAATGAATTAGCAACTGTTTCACTGTCCTCGAAGGAGTTATTTAAATATTTCTTTTCTAACATAGGCTCCTCGACAACCAGATACAGAGCAATGTGGTTTTTATATCATGCGATATATGAAAGATATAATTGAAAATTTTGGAGTTGGCGACAAGGAATCACCTCCATCAATGGTAATAATACAATATCTTCCATTTTGCATCTTTAATTTGACAACTAACTCATTCGTATCTTTTTTCAACGGGATTAGCAGATTTTTGTTGGACTTTGAGATTTTCTTGGATTTTCCCTACTGTGTAGGTAGTTTTACTAATATATTATTTATGTGTTTTTACAGTTTACAAATCTCAAGTACTCATCGGTTGAAATTAATGAAGTGCGATCCGAGTTTGCTAAATGCATGCTAGATTACATTTGAGTAGGAAAGGTATTCGAATTTTCAAAGCTTTGTAGTTTCGGTTTAATATGCTAGTTGTATTCTGATGAAAGTTAAAGAGTTTAGTATGTTTGGAATGTGTTATTATAGTGGTAATTCTACAAAGTTTAGAGTTTGATGACATCCTGATATGTGATATTTTATAAGAGTTTGATGACCAAATTAAGGTTTGTTAACAAGAAGCATGTTGCTTCAAACAAGAATGATAAGTTATTTTAAACTTACAATAAATTTCTGCTTTTTATTGATCAAGATTAACTACTTTGCATGTCTTGTGAATAGTTATAATCTGATCTAACATTTTATACCTTTGTATTCTTCCATGTGAGTCATAATCATGGAATCTAACTTGTATTTTCTGTATACTTTAGTGTTGAGTTTTGATTCTTCCTCTGTTCATGTCTTATCATTTTTGTTGAAAAATGGTTGCTTTCCTATGCAGGTGTCACAGGTCGTTTGCAACTCATGGGTATATCCTCAGTCTTCTCAAGAGCAATGGATGGCTTTCCTTGCATGGAGGATGCATACATTTTCATGTAATGTAATTTGTGGATATTGACTTGATGTGTATCTCTATTAGCTTTTTCCATGGAATATGTAATATGTTGCAAGAAGAATATTTGTGTTAGTTACTTTTGGTTATTTGTAAATATTAAGGTGATTAAATACATTGGTGCTTTTCTATTTGTGATTTGTTGGGTGAATTTATAATATTATGATAATTTTGTACTATTGGGATTTAGATTGATGTCACTCTTGCTCGATTATAATTTACAAACAACATTAAAAAAATAAGTGTTATTACAACAGTTTTAGATTCAATGACATCGGTTTGGAAGCGTTGTCGTTAAATGTTATTACAACAGTTTTAGCATCAATGACATCGGTTTAGAAGCGTTGTCATTAAGTTTTATTACAACAGTTTTAGCATCAATGACATTGGTTTGGAAGCGTTGTCGTTAAGTGATATTACATCGGTCGAAAACCGCTGCTAAAACTGGTGTTAAATAGAAATTACATCGGTTTTACACCGTTGCAAAACCGATGTCGTTGAGTTATACTACATCGGTAAATAACCGATTCGAAAACCGATGTTGTTAATTGATACTACACCGGTTACAAACCGATGTCTAAAATGTCAAACCTTTTACAGCGCCTTCATAGATAGCGGTCGATTTTCTCATAGACACCGGTGGAAAACCGATGTCTATGACTGTTTTTCTTGTAGTGTGGGCCGAACTGAGTAGTTCAGTCGGCAAATGCTGAGAAGATAAGCACGTCTCGATTTATATCCAAGCATAGAAGGAAATAAGATCGATCGATCAAACACTTTGAAAATCAAGGATCAGATGTGATCAAATCTGAGAGCAAAGGAAACTTTGAGGAACAAACGACTGATAGAATATTGAGTTGGCCGATCAAGTGGATTGTGCGGGAAGTGATCAGATCGGATTGAACAAGGAATGAAAGATTAGGATTCAGTCGATTGATATGGAGGTTCAATCGATCGGAAAACTCAAAAATAAAGCGCAGATTTGGCATCATCATATCTGGTTTAGTTGATTGAACCTGGGATCAGTTGCAGCAAGAAGGCTATAAAAGAAGTTCGGAATCCGAAGCTCAGTATCAATTCTTCATACACAACTACTTAAATTGTTTCATTGTTTGCAAGTCTACTATGCCGAAATGATCTCCAACAACCTACTCTGTTCTGCAACCTACTCTGAATTCTACTCATTGTTGTCAATAATTTTAATTATTGTATTATTTATATTAGAGAATTAGAGTTGTTCCTCTAAGTCTTGTAAAGGATTTCTCTCCTTACCGAAAATTTTTCAAAAAGAGAATTTTAATAATTTGTCTAACTAAAATATAATCCAATAGATCGTAGATCTTAAAGTAGCGTCCATTAAATTGTGAAACAAATAAGCACTCATCTTCATACTTGAGTTCACTTGTTTTACTTTCCACTGCATCCTAATTTTAAAAAGATTTTAAAAAATATTTTTAAAGACATGATATTCATCTCCTCCCCTCCTCATTTATCGCATAATCGGGACCACAACCACGTCCTCCCCGCGTTAGTGCATAAATTGATTATGCATGGTTAAGAAGAGAAATAAGAAAAAGGAAATGACAAAGGCCAAGGACAAACAATTAGAGGCTGTTTGAATAATGAATTGGCAAACATGGGCTATGCAATACGTTGGACGTTATATATATAATATAATATACTTAATGGCCGGCCAAATTACCAACGTATATATATAATATAATATAATATACTTAATGGCCGGCCAAATTAATGGAAGTAAAGAATTCATTGGAAACAAAATGACGATGGGTGATTTCCGAAGCATTTGGAGGCATCCCAAAGTGCGCGTTAGTTGTATCGTCCATCGTCTTCCTGTTATAAGTTAAGCAATATATGGATGCAGAGTAGAAAAGAGGGAGGGACGGACTGATCGAATTAGAATCGAAAGGGTTTGTTTGTTCAATTTGCAGTGGTGGAGCGATGGCAGGAGGTGGTGCAGAAGAGCGGTCATTGATGGACACGCCTACGTGGGCGGTGGCCATAGTCGTCGCTCTCATGGTCATCATCTCTATCTTCATCGAGCATGGCATTCACAACCTTGGCAAGGTATGTATGTACGTATGCATTAGCTACACCTCCATATATTAATAACACTAAAAAAAATTAAATATTTTAGAGACGAATTTTGTGACTAATTCTATAAATAAATTCATCGTAAAAATTTTTGTGACAAAAATTACAAGGAATAATTTTTCGTTGCTATTAAATTATCATCAATTTTCACGATAAAAATTTAAAATTTTGTCATAATGTTTTACGACGAAAATCAATTTTATCACTAAGGATTGGTGACGAACAATGATTCAGCGTCGATCGACGATGAATTTATAATTCGTTGCCGATGGGCTACAAACTCCGGTGATGAACTCCGGTTCAGGCAACAAACTTCGATTCGTCGCCAATCTGTGATGAATTTGACAACAAAAATTCATTCATTGCCAATCTGCAACAAATTTGGCGAAGAAAATAAATTTTCATCGCCAACTAATGATAAATAATAAATTACAATATATTTGCGATGAAAGTATTTTCATCATAGAATTTATCGCAAAACTCAAAAAATATTTTACCTAAACTACTTATTTTTGCATTATCCCATATATACAATTAATGATCCAATCCGATCAATCCAAATTATATAAACAACCTGGTCATACAACATACACATCAACTATACAAATAATCTGTTCATACACAATCCATATAAATTATACAAACATTCTGTTCATACAAAATTCATATCATACCATATCAAAATAAACAAAATCCATATCTACTATGTATACAAAAACATGTTCATACAAAATCCATATCAAACATCAAGTCATAACACAAATCCATATCAAACATGCCTTCAACATGATACAAAATCCATAACAATAAGTCACAACATCATCCAAATGACAAAATCAATATCAAGAAGTCTCAAGACGAGTGATTAATACAAAATCATCGTAGTGGTCTTTTTCCTTCAAAAACAATGCTTCCTTCTCCTTCCATATCTAGACTTACTTCTTTTGATATGACCTCACTAATCCTGTTATTAAAAAATTAATTGTATTAATAAAAATTGTGTAAATGAAGAACTTACAAACTTAATAAAATGATAAATATTAATAATACTAATTCTAAGAAAAAAATTTCATACATAAAAAAATTCATGAAGAACCACCACTACCATCATCATTATCACGAGGAGCGAAATTTAACTGAAGATGTTTTATGATCAAGTTTTGTTATCGGTGCAACTTGCTAATTTCTTGATCCCTTTATCTCATTTCCTTATCTCGTTGCATTAATAAGCCCTTTAAATAGTTAACCTCTTCAGTCAAATTGTGTATTTGTGTCATTACAACTGGGAGGTAGTAGAAGATGTACTAGCAACTCTATGGATTCTGCTTAAAGAACTCACACTCAATATCTTCCCCCCCCCCCCCCCCCCTTGGATCCCCCACTTGCTTTCAGCCATAAACTCATATCATTCCTAGCAGAGGGCTCAGATCTATCATTTTTATTACTAGCACTTGAATTTCGCTGTGCTAACTCGAGCTCATCATTTTTATCTTGTATTATCATAAGAAAAATTAAAATAAAATTAAAATAATAATATTTGGGAAACACATATAAAAGAGCAAATACACAACTAATAATATCTATAAGTTATATTGTAATCCAAACCTTAATTGTTTTAGCTTTGTCCTCGCTCTAAGTATTGTCCTTCTTTTGAAATGCGTGAGTGAAAATATCTATAAAAAATGGCTCTCGCCCCATTTCCTTGACCTAAAGAATCATAGTTAAAAATAATGAAATAATTTGAAATAAACTAAAATTGAAGTGGTTGAAAAAATTACCAATCTGCGTGTATGCTCATCAATATTGATTAAGCGACCCACATATATCACAGATAAGTCTCCAGAATTATAAGTTTGATTGAGCTTATTCTGTTGACTCATCTTTTTGCTCTCCTTTGTTTCCTAAAAATTGCAAATCTTGGATCAATTATTGTCAATGATGCATGGTGTCATTTTTCCCTCGTCTTTGTATGATTAAGCATATGGCGGATGTGATCACTATATTTTTTCTTAAAAATTCTCTTAATTTCTAATTCTTTGTTAGGGTCCCAAGTCAGCACTCACTGAATAGAGAAATAAATAATGATTTTATATTCAATATTAATTTTATATATAAAATAAAATGGATAGGTTATCTTAAATTCATTCCACCATAACTCTTTTATGGGTTCAGGAGTGCTTGTTATGTTATCAAATCCCCTCGCCAATGGTTATTCACAATTCTACTAATATCGTGAATAACACATACAGAATTGATAAATTTATAACAAAATATGAAATAAATGATGCTAAATAATTATGATAGTTGACAACATTAATTATTTTAAAGTACTTAAAAATCTTCGAGAGTGAATATAAACTCTCAACTATGGGTCATCTCATTAGCTGATTGTCTAGTTAAAGGACCTTCTATTGGGATCTCTTATGCAGAAAACAACATATATGCAGTAGAAAATAGGATCCTTTCCAATGATCCATGCGAAAAACTCATACAAAAGCCTAATAAAGAGCTATACATTTATTACGTGCCCTTAGTATATCCCGCTAGTCCTTGGTTCGCTGGATCTTTGTATGATCAGAATGGTCGTACCTCTAATAGTATCCACACAAACATGATCTCGATCTCGAAGATGAACCACCATAGTTGTGCTAGCAACTTGGAATAGTTCACAAGACAAGAGGACCAAAAACACACCTTGTGTGTTTCGGCCAAGAAGAAGGAGAGGAGGAAGAAGAGGGATGATGAGCACTCTCTCGCTTTCAAAATTGCAAGAAGTCTTTTTTGTATTCATTCAATGAATACAAAGGGCCTTTGCCCCTTGAGCTTCCCCTCCTCTTAATGCCCATAAATCACAATGAATATAAAAAACTCTTAGTATTCTTTTTGACTCTTCATCTTCTATTCATCCAATGAATAGAATGTCTCTTTGTTTTCCTCTTTAATAATGTTTCATTAAACCTTTTAATAAACATTATTCATTATTAAGTGGTTGAGTCTAATCTAAATGGGTCTAACTCGGATTAGACTCAATCCCATAATCTAATTGGATTCATTTGAGTTTAACTCAATTAATCCAATTTTGGATCACATTTTAGTCAAACTAAAATCAACTTATAACCGAAACATCATGTACTTTGTGTGTGACTTAATAGATTCTTGTAACATTGGCAATGTATCTAAACCTCTTTAGACACATAAACAATGAGTGACATCTAGCAATGCATCATTGTTACCCAAGTGATGGGAAAGTTGAGATCCAACCTAACCTTTCTGTGTCTATTATAATGTATGACTTTGTCCTTCTATCCATAATATTGAGATTGATCAATAAGGCATATATAGATCATGTCATCTTCTTATTAATCCTTGTATTTCTTGATCCACGAGTAAACTCACTCAAGAAAATGAGCTCCATATATGATATTGAATAATTTGAGCATGACCATACTTTTTAGTAGTCCTCACTCGATCAAGGAACCCATAGATATCACTTCCGTCATATGGGAGGGATAGATTATATCTACATCACTCATATTCCTTGGCATAATTCATTGCATACTTAGTGATCCACTTTATAGTCCATCTTGTTATAGGTGACGTTTGATGATACCAAAGTATACAACTCCTTTTCTAGGGAATCATAGTAACTTTAGGTCTAAGGACTATTCATACTAATTGTTTGTGAGATCAAATTATCAATTGACGTACCACTAATCTCAACGCATTAATATTGTCCTTGTATATTAATGCTTGACTAGAACTAGGAATAGTTAAGAGTAATGACTTTTATTAATATAATATAATATAAAAAATTTCCTAGTCAATCATCTCATAATTAGCTCTAGGGCTAACAATAACAATCTCCTACTAGGACTAGTGTCGATCATTGAAATATCTAATACCCAATAATTTAGCGTGACAATCATGCTTTCTCTGTGCCAAAGCCTTGGTCAAAGGATCCACGATGTTAGCATCAGTCGATACTTTACATATCCTCATATTTCCTCTATCGATGATCTCTCGAATGATATAGAACTGCCATTGTATGTGTTTGGATCGTTGATGAGAGCGTAGTTCCTTAGCTTATGCAATAGCCTCATTATTATCACAGTAGAGGTCTATTGGGTTCATTATGCTAAGAACCATACCAAGTTCTACAATGAACTTTCGGATCCAAACATCCTCCTTTGCTGCATCAGAGGCAGGAATATACTCGGTTTCTATTATATAATCTGCGACTGTGTCTTGGTTTAAACTCTTCCAACTCACAACACCACCATTCAAGCAAAATACATACCCTGACTGTGATATGGAATTATCCTTTTCAGTTTGGAAGCTTGTATCACTGTAACTCTTTACAATGAGCTCCTCATCGCCTCCAAATATCAAGAAATATTCTTTTGTCCTTCGTTAGTACTGAAAGTCCATACTTGGTTAGTATATATATATATATATATTACATTTCGGACCTCATGACCTCTAGCCATTTCTCAAAATCTGGATTCATCATAGCTTTCTGATAAGATATAGGCTCGTTCAAATCAACAAGCATAATATCATCATAGTCGATAGGAGAAATAAATATCTCTCAAGTTGACAACGTATCCTATCAGATCTGCGCAAAGCTTGGTCTACTTGAACAAGTTGTTACTCCACAACTTCTTGTGTTAAAACTCATGATCAACAACATTTGGTGGTGCCTATTCAATTTACATCAAGACCTCAGTACTATTTTCTGCATCATAAATTTCTTCAAGATGGATTTTACTTCCACTAGTTCTTCTATAAATAAACTCTCGTTCTAGAAAAATATCATTTCTAACGACAAACACTTTGCCTTATGTGGGATTGTAAAAATAATATCCCTTCATTTCCTTGGGATATCCTAAAAAATAACACTTATCATATTTGGATCTTAGTTTATTTGAAACTTGACGGCAAACATAAGTCTCACAATCCCAAATCTTCATAAAAGACATCTTGAGACTCTTTTCAATCCATATTGAATATGGTATTTTTATAACGGCTTTAGATGGAACTCGGTTAAGTATGAAAATAATCATCTCTAGAGCAAATCCTTAGAAGGGCGTAGGAAGATCCGTCTGACTCATCATCAATTGTACAATATATAATAAAGTATGATTCCTTCTCTCGGATACACCATTCCACTGTGATGTTCCAAGTGGATGAGTTGAGATATGATCTCACACTTAGCTAGATGACCATGAAACTCTTAACTAAGGTATTCACCACCTCAATCTGATTGAAGTATCTTAATATTTTTGCTAAGTTGGTTTTGTACTTCATTCTTAAATTTCTTGAACTTTTTAAAAAGATTCCAACTTGTGTTGCATGAGATACACATATTCGTATCTATTGACATCATCAATAAAAGTAATAAAGTATTGGTGCCTCCTCTAGCTGCTATATTGAAAGGGTCACATACATTAATATGTATGAGTCCTAATAAGTTCGTCACTCTTTCATCGTTTCCACTAAAAGGTGTAATGACCCGGCCCGTCCGCCCGTGGGAACTCTTCTTTTATCCCGACCCCTATTTTTCTGTGGGTCATGGGCCGTCGACCATCGACCGTGCCATTACCTTACTAGGACTTTCCACCCCTGCTCAGTGGATTTTTGCCTTCCCCAGATTCAAACTCTAGACCTGCAGGCTAAAGTACTAAAGTTCCTCGAATCTGGTAACCAAGTGAGAAGTAGAACTTCTCACTTGGTTACCAGATTCGAGGAACTTTAGTACTTTAGCCTGCAGGTCTAGAGTTTGAATCTGGGGAAGGCAAAAATCCACTGAGCAGGGGTGGAAAGTCCTAGTAAGGTAATGGCACGGTCGATGGTCGACGGCCCATGACCCACAGAAAAATAGGGGTCGGGATAAAAGTAGAATTCCCACGGGCAGACGGCCGGGTCATTACAATAAAATCTGGTAACCAAGTGAGAAAGCTTCTCACTTGGTTACCAGATTCAATGAACTTTAGTACTTTAGTCTGCAGATCTAGAGTTCGAATCTGGGGAAGACAAAAATCCACTGAGCAGGAGTGGAAAGTCCTAGTAGGTAACGACACGGTCGATGGTCGACGGCCCATGACCCACAGAAAAATAGGGGTCAGGATAAGTACAGTTCCCACGGGCAGACGGGTCGGGTCATTATAATAAAAAAGGCTCCTTTTTTATTGTAATGACCTGGCCCGTCCGCCCGTGGGAACTCTACTTTTATCCCGACCCCTATTTTTCTGTGGGTCATGGGTCGTCGACCATCGACTGTGCCATTACCTTACTAGGACTTTCCACCCCTGCCCAGTGGATTTTTGTCTTCCCCAGATTCGAACTCTAGACCTGCAGGCTAAAGTACTAAAGTTCCTCGAATCTGGTAACCAAGTGAGAACTTCTCACTTGGTTACCAGATTCGAGGAACTTTAGTACTTTAGCCTGCAGGTCTAGAGTTCGAATCTGGGGAAGACAAAAATCCACTGGGCAGGGGTGGAAAGTCCTAGTAAGGTAATGACACAGTCGATGGTCGACGACCCATGACCCACAGAAAAATAGTGGTCGGGATAAAAGTAGAGTTCCCACGGGCGGACGGGTCGGGTCATTACAAAAGGAGTCTTTGTCATCTTGCCTAGAAGACAAGATTCACATGCCTCATATAATTCAAAATCAAATGATTGCAAAAGTCCATTCTTATGGAGTTGTGATATGTGACTCTCATTAATGTGACCTAAGTGATAATGTCAGAGATATGTTTAGTTTAAATCATTAGGTTTGCACCATTTGGTATTTATGTTATAGATTGGATTTTCGAAGTCAAGAACATAGAGTCCATTCATAGAGGTGCATTACAATAAAATATATCATTTAAAAGTATAGAATAACATTTATCCTTTATGATAAATGAAAACTCTTTCTAGTCCAAACAAGAAATAAGGATAATGTTCTTAGTAAAAGCAGACACAAAATAACACTCCTCTAGTTCTAAAACAAGCCCAGCGGGCAAAGATAAGGAATATATTTCTATAGCTATAGCAACAACTCTTATGTCATTGCCTACTCATAGGTCCACTTCGCCCTTTATCAATGTTCTAGTCCTTCTTAGGCCCTGCACATTGGTACAAATGTGAGATACACAACCGATATCTAATACCCATGAAGAAGAAATAGAATGATTGACTTTTATAACATATATACATGAGACAGAAGTCATGAATATGTGGGCTACTGCAGTTCACCCACACTACTAGCTCCAAACCCAATAGCAATAATATTCTCATGGAACAAGATCCATATTATATCTCATCTAGAGTTAGTTTTGGCTAATCACCTAAGACTTAGTATAATTTAAGTAGGTAACTTTTACCAATTATATCTTATGCAACTCTTGTATAGTTGGGTGAACAAGAATATTTTGTTCTTTAACTCAACTTTTGAGATATGCCTCTAAGTTTCGCAATCTAATTAAGGTAACTTAGTTAAGTTTCACACAAAGTTCAATAGTCAAACATCACAATTATCCAGTTGCACTCTACTAAGATAAATCAAGTCACTTTGCTTTAACAAACTCAACTACAATTGATCGAGATAGTAGTGAGTACTAAACTTTGGTATGCATATTGAGTTGACTTAATTATGATAAAATACTAACTAAGAATGCATCACACAGTCATGGCATATATCAACATCTAAGCATAAACATGATATAGTTATGGCCCATCTACTACAATCTTCTCAAGCCAATGAAAAGATTGAAAGATCAATCTAGGGATAACATCTTCTCCAAGTGCTTGCTTTGTTCATCATGTGTCGTCGGCATCCTTCTTGTAACTTTATTATCCAGTAGACTAGCACTCCTTATTATGTACATTACAAATTAAAGAAAACTCAAGTTACATTCGAGTCTAATCTTATTTTCCAACTAGAAATATTGGGATAAAGGCACAACACGCAGGTCGTATTATGAATTACATCATGCACACACACACAATCTAATCTCATTGGGTAAAAGGGACCATAATCATGCACCATGGCATACAACATCCACAATAGATCTATGACATGATTTACTATGATTACAAATACGACTTATGAGCCAAAATCTTATGCCAGTTCCGCTGGTCCATCAAGATGAACCCGAGACCCTCCATAATCCGTTGATGCATCCTTGCGACAAAAATTGCACAATCTGTTCACAATAGTTCATGGAAGTTTTTCATAATCTGTTCCCACCAAATTGACGCAACCGCATCAACCATCATGAAAACCTTAGGTTATAATTATTTATTGAATGTAATTGGATTATAGCACTTGTTCATAATATGTATGAAGATGTTACAATCCTTTAGTTTGATCAATAAAAACTGTTGCATACTCGGCAAAATGCTCAAATGATCATGCGACTTATAATAAAACACACGTCTAATTTCTATATCACATATAAACACTGAGCTTTGTACGATCTTTCACAAGTGGCTCTGATACCACTGTTGGGATCTTTTATGAGAACTACATAGCGAAAAATAAGATCCCTTCTAATGATCCATGCAAAAAAAATCATATAAAGTTCTAACTAAGAGTTATATCGTTGTTGCATGCCCTCAGTGTATCCCACTAGTCCTTAGTTCATCAGATCTCTATACAATCAAAATGATCGTGCCTCTAATAGTATCTACATAAACACAATCTTGATCTCAATGATTAACCACCTTAGTTGTGCTAGCAACTAGGAATGGTTCACAAGCTAAGAGGACCAAAAACACACCTTGTGTGTTTCGACCAAGAAGAAGGAGAGGAAGAAGGAGAGGGATGATGATCACTCTCTTGCTTTTAAAATTGCAAGAAGCCTTTTTTGTATTCATCCAATGAATATAAAGGGTCTTTACCCCTTGAGCTTCCCCTCCTCTTAATACTCATAAATCACAATGCATGCCAAAAACTCTTGGTATTCTTTTTGGCTCTTCGTCTTCTATTCATCCAATGAATAGAATATCTCTTGTCCTTCCTCCTTAATAATATTTCATTAAACCTTTTAATGAATATTATCCATTATTAAGTGGTTGAGTCTAATCTAAGTGAGTCTAACTCGGATTAGACTCAATCATAAAATCCAATTGGATTCATTTGAGTTTAACTCAATTAATCTAATTTTGGATTACATTTTAGTCAAACTAAAATCAACTTATATCCAAAATATCATATTCTTTATGTGTGACCTAATAGATTCTCGTAACATTGGCAATATATCTAAATATCTTTAGACACATAAACAATGAGCGACATCTAGCAATACATCATTGCTACCCAAGTGAAAAGAAAATCGACCTAACCTTTCCTTGTCTATTATAATGTATGACTTTGTCCTTCTATCCTCGATATTGAGATTGATCAATGAGGCATATGTTGGTAACTTGGAATTCCGTTCCATTCAATTCTTTCCAGATAAAAATTTTCTAGAGACCGATTCTTTTCAAGTAACCCTCATATTCGATCAACCATGTGCTTGATCGATGCATAAGATCATTGGGCTCTTGTGTTGGTATTCAGGATCCATACAAAGAAAACAATAACAACTATGCAGTGGAATGAAGTAGTTATACATTTCTTCTTTGTAAGTTGTATAGATGATTGTACATACTCGAAAACCTCTTGATCTTCTGCTGTATTCCTCTCCTCTTCTTAGACGTTGTGTGAGCAACGATCTTCCAAGATGACTCCACCCAAATTCCGTTTCTTCCTTTCTTCTAATCTGATGGCAATAAGAGGAACAAAACCTCCTCTTCCTCTTCTTCTCTTCCTATCCTCTCCTCTCTTCTTTGGGCGCCGGCCCTATCAAAGGAAAGAATCCTTTCAAGGTGGTGCCACCTAAAGCTAGGAGAAGGAAGAGTCATAAAGAAGAGCCGGCTAAGGAGGAAAAGAGACTTCCCTTCTTCTTCCTCTTTTTCTTCCTCTTCTCCTTCTTCTTCCTCTTCACTTGGCCGTCGGCCCTAGCAAGGATAAAAGACCTTGTGCGCCGGCCCTAGTAAAGGAAAAGAGGAGAAAGCCTAAGCACTCAAAAGAGGGAGGGAGAGATGGAGAGGGCGCCGGCCCTAAGGGAAGAAGGAGAAGATCTTGGATTGAGGGTGGGCGGCCACACATCATTAGATTAGGTTGTGTGTTGTTTTTGCCTCTCCCTATCCTCCCCTTTTATAGCTTTGCCATCCTAGAAAAATTAGAAAAAATCTAACAAATTTTTCTTATTCAAATTTAGTTAGAAAAAAATCTAATAAAATCTCTTGATAAGATTTTGTTAGTTTCTTAATAAATTTTTTTAACTAAATTTTGTTATTATCTTAACAAAATCTCTTAATAAAATTTTGTTAATTTCTTAACAAAATTTCTTAATTAAGTTTTGTTATTTTCTTAACAAAATTTCTATGAAAAAATCATAACAAAATTTTATTTAGGATTTAGAAGAAATAGAATTCTTACGAGAATTTCATAACGAAAATTCTTAACAAAATTTCTTAACAAAAATCCTTAATAGAATTTTTTATAGGAAAAATTCTTAATAGAATTTCAGAAATTCTTAACAGAATTTCCTTATCGAAATTCTTACAGAATTCTCTCAAGTGGATACGAGGCTTTATCTAGAGGCTACAGCAGGGACCTAGAGGAGGAATTGATTTTGGCCTCCTGATGGGCTTGGGCTTCCTGTGTTCTCCCTGAACACCCAACTCAAGTCCATCAATAATAACTCATACCACTAAAGGGTTATTATTGAACTACCTCACCAATCTCATATTATAATATGAGCTCCTTCTTATCATGAGTGCATTAATCTCTCTGTGTTTAAGATATCGTATGTCCGTGTTGGCGATCTGGATCTCCGTCCTGCGATCCGGATTCTATCCGCTCCTAGAAAGCATAGAACTCCACAGGACAAAAATTTATCCCGCCTGGATTAATTGACAAAGTCTACAAAAGACCAAGTCAATCGATCCTCCAGGATCGCCGATTCCTAAATTACCTTCTACGGTTTCTATGACTAGTTCTAGTACGTAAACAAACTGCGGAAAATAAAACATACCAGAACCTTTAGATGACCTCGGAATCTTCCACTGTATTCCTAGCTTCTTCCTGGACGTTGGGTGGACAACGAACCTCCAGAAATAAAAGATGCAAATTCTCCGGATGAAGAACCTTGGATCGCTTTTCTTCTTCTCGCAGCTTCTTCGCCTTATCACGCCTCTTTTGCTTAGATCCGGCCACCACCTTAAAGAGGAGGTTCGACCACCTTAGAGAGGAAGGGAAGTGGCGGTGGAGAAGGAGGAAAAAAGAAAAGAGAAGGAAGAAGAGATAGGGCCGGCGGCAAGAAGAAGAAGGGAGGAGAGAACTTGTTTTTCGGAAAGCTTTCTCTCTATCCTTCTTGATTGTCTATTGCCGCCCCCTATTGCCTCTCTTTTATAGCCTTAAACCAAAGACCAAGCCCAAATCTTTCTAAACAAATTTTTCTAGAATTTTTCTGATTTTATAAACTAATTCTAGATTTTTAGAAAGATTATTAATCTAGATCTTCTAGATTAAATCGCAACCGTCGGATTCTTTAGATTTGGTTTTTCCTTTTTAAAATAAAAAACCAAAATCAATTTTATCCAATCTTATTTAATATTGGCCGAATATAATAATAATAAAATAATTTTAATTCAGAATTATTTTTATAATTAATTCCAAACTCCAAAATTATTTCAAATCTCAGCCAATTAAATAAATTACAACCGTCGGATCTTTTTAATTTGGTTTTTCCTTTTAAAATAAAAACCAAATTAATTTTTATTTAATTTATTTAATATTGGCCGGTTATTATTAATTAATTCTAATTTGGAATTATTTTTATAATTAATTCCAAATTCCAGAATTAATTTAAATCTCAGCCGATTAAATAAATTGCAACCGTCGGATCTTTTATCTTTGGTTTTTCTTTTCTAAAAAAAAAAAAACCAAACCAACCTTATCCTCATTATAAGTGGCCGGCCCACCTATTGGGTTGGTTTAATCCTTGAACCAATTTTATATTAAAATAAAACCGAACCGATGAGATCTCATCCGTTGGATGCAACTCAATCTCATCTAACGGTTACGATATAATCTCTTTTAATATAACTTAATTGATTCGATCCGACGGACCTGATCCTTTCCCTTGGGCGTGTGGTTCCATGAACCAGCTCTGGTTCACCTCGTGAACCGATTCTTCCTTTCCAAAGAGAATTAAAACCGAACCGGAGAGATCTCGTCCATCGGACGCGACTTAATCTCATCCAACGGTTCTAATCTATTCTCTTCTATTTCTCTTTATTTATTTCGATCCAATGGATGCAACTTGATCTAATCCCACGGATACAAGTTGATCTCATCCATTAACTCATCCTACGGTTGAGAACTAATCTCATCCAACGGTTGAGATTAAATCTCATCCGACGGCTGAGAACTAATCTCATCCGTTTGATTGCATCCTTTTGAAGATGTCTTTAGGCTACAGTGGGGACCTCGAGGAGGTATTGGATCTGGCCTTCTGATGGGTTTCGGATCCCGTATTCAACCCCGAATACACACCTACATCCATCAACAACGATCCATTCCACTAGAGGATCATTATTGCACTACCAATCTAATCCCCAAATTACATTATGGGTTCCTTCTTATTATTTTATGCATTGCTCCCCGTGTTTAAGATATCGTATGTCCGTCAATTATCTGAGTTCACTGACAACTCAATAATCGACATCTAAGACCTTGAATAGTACCACTCAACCTTATTGTCAGCCGGACCAAGTCCACTTGCAAGATTTGACTTGACAATCCTTATGAGCTCTCCAAGGGGACATCATCAGCCCTACTGGGACACGGATTCCTTCTATAATTAATGGCACACCGTATAGATAGCAACATCACCCAACTTACCGAGAATATTTGATCTGACGGAAAGATCTCACCCTTTGGTAAATCAAAGCAATAATTACTAACTATAGGTGCCCATTTATTACATCGGGATTAAGAGTGCATAATTATAATAACAGAGGTCTTGTTCAATTTGTGAGTCAGAGTAAATCGAACAACCTCAATGGTCCTACTCAATACACACAAAGTGCACTAGTGTAATTCTACAGTCAAGACAGACAGTCACCGAATTACACTACAACCGTTCCCGATGGGTTGTCCAACGCCATCTTGGTTGTGAGCCTTAGTTTATAATTCACAAGGGACTGATAATCATGGTCTTCTGTGTCTCACAGACACCAAGTTATCTACAATGTGAATTAAGAGGACTTTATTGCAAAATACACTATTGCAATCATTTGACCAAAACATGATTTCTTTATTTCATAAATGTTTATATACAAAAGACCTAGTCTTACAAAAGACCTTCTTTTCAGTATACTTCCTAACAATTTCTTCGTATAATTAATTGCATACCTAGTGATCGACTTTATAGTCCACACTATTATGAGTGATATTTAACGATACCAAAGTATACAACTTCTTATATAGGAAACCATAGTGACTTCAAGTCTAAGGACTATTCATACCAATTGACACTATGAGAAAGTGTATGACACTCATATAACGATCCATGAAACTTTTTCATGGCGAGTCAATTTAGTATATATTCTCTAATATATATTCATTTGTCAACATGATATCCTATATCCATGATTTCTGAGATCAAGTCATCAATTGACCTACATATTAGTCTCAATGCATTAATATTGTCCTTATATATTAATGCTTGACTAGGTCTAGGAATAGTTAAGAGTAGTGTTCTCTCTACATCATCTCACTATCAATTCAACAAATGGTTCATATCTCTTGTACAATCTCTTATGATTTATTTCAACCAAATTATACCATGAATGCACCTTCATCCCTCTAACAGGGTCAAACTAGGGATACATAAATAAAATAACTCATATTTCTGGACCAAGGTATTCTACATCTATAATTTCATCAAATAACCCATAAAAATCATTACTTATAGCTCCATCATTGGATGATTGAACACAAACCCTGCTATTCATTGTACTCTTTCCTATTCTATATTTTTTAGTATGAAAATTATATCCGTTTATAAAATATGTTGGTCAAGTCCGTACTATTACTTTTGGACCCAATGAAAGATTGAATAACAATTTTTTACTCAACTTGAGTTTGATATTAGTTATGAACTTAAAGCCAAATTTCAAAATTAATTAAAAGTTAAAATATATGTAAACTAAATTTAAATTGCCTACTCATATATGATTTGAACCATGGTGCAAATTCTTCATCACAGAAGTGATTAAACTCTTGTATCGACATTTCAGAATTTAAATTCTAAAAAATTCTATAAAAAATTAATTATAACATAAATTATTTATGACGTAAGAAAAAAATTTAAGAAATATATAGTCACCCGGAATATTATGTTACTTTTGAATAATTTAGTAAAATATATATGTGGGCTACCCACCATTCTTGATCAGTTAAGTACCTCTGTTTACATGGTCCACTTGGTCAACCAAGTAAATTAAAAATTGAAACTAAGATTAAATTGGGATCAATAGGACCCTCATCATTTCTTTTCGCTCTCTGTCTTTTACTCTGAACGTGAGGCTCAAAATAATATGATATAAAAATTGTTACTTCCTGCAGAATATACACATTAATAATAGAGGCTTCAACATGTGTCTCATTTTTTATTTTTTTCTTCAGATGATGTAGGAATCTAATTGTAATAAAATAAAGTGTATTAGATATTAATATATATTAAATAATTTTATTTTTTATGAATTAATAATAAAGTATATAAGTAATATGATTTTACCTTTAAAATGGATACATCTCTCAAAAATGGATTGCACCTCCAACTTTGGTCTCATAAGGCAAGTGAACTAAAAGATGTTCCATCGAATCAAAAAATGAAAGTGAAAAGATCCTTTCTAAATTATATAAAATTATTAAAATTTCTCTCTCTATCGTCTCTATGTGTGAGTATCTCAAAAATATTGAGTAAATATCTGAAGAAAAATGTTTAACTCTGTAATGACACGTCATACAAAATTTGATAAGAGCTCTTTAAAAGTGATAGGAATGAGTCTTTCCATGAACATATGACAATCATGATTTTTCAAACCAATCAATTTACATTCCTTCAACTCGACACATCTTCCAAGATTAGAGACATAACAATCTAAAATTTTTAAAGATTTCACCCATTCATAAATAATAAGTCTCTGATCTCTATTCAATGTATAATTGCATTTGACTTTGGTCCCCTACTACTTTCATGTACATTAAGATTAGGTCTTTTGCAAAAGAATCGCATATCTTTTTTTTCATTCAGATTATCCTTTATTTTTCTAATGATATCCATCATTGTATTAATTAGATTATCAAAATATTCTTCTCAACATGTATTACATTAAATTTATAATTAATCAAATGACTGTACTAATATGGTAAATTCTAAAATATACTTCATTTAGTTTATTTATATGTATTTTCATATTCATAAGTTGTATCATATGGATCTTCAATAACAGATGAAAAATTATGCACTCTGTACCAAATCTTTTGACCTATTAATTTCAATGGCGAGAGTGTTCTTTCAATTCTATTCTTAGTGAATTCATATTTTTACCAACTCCTGGTACTTTTGTCTCCTCTAACGTTGATGCATAAGTAGTAAATATTTGTTCAACCATTAGAGGAAAATTAAAACTTGCACCACTCGGTTCAATAATGAAATTCTAACAGCTACATCAATTACCATCCTCTGATTTGTATTAATAATAACTCTGATCCCTACTGACTGAGACTTGTATATTTTGTCCATATTCCTCATAAGATATAAATGACTCACCATAACAAGTCCAATTATAGTAATTAAGGGTGAAACCAAATTTATAAAGATGCTCTCAAACTTTATCACACTGTAAAAATTTACCATTGTGACACTTTTTGCACAAACATCTTATCTTATCTCTATTTATAAACTCAACATTACTTGAAACAAATCCAAAAATTATTCTAATCCAATAATAAATTCATCAGTTAAACCACTACGTTCAGGTAAGTTCTTTTTATACATCTAACTTGTTGCTTTAAGTATTTTTTCTGAACTCAATAGCTTCTCCTTCTTTCTTTCATCTCTCGTTGGGCTCCAAATGAAACCTCTTTTGCGGTTCCATTCCATTTAAGCCAAACCTTGTGTCTGTTTTAGTGTCTTGTAGCTTTCATTATTGGAGTTATGTTCGATTTCTAGTGTAGCTCTTGTGTGTTCTGGTGTAGTTGACTCTTTTCTGGTGTAGCTCTGTAGCTCGTGATGGGTATCTATTAGTCGAGGACCCCCGCCCAGCCCATCACCGAGCGGCTGCGCAATTCCCGAAGAGGGATTGGGAGATTTAGGTTATGTCCTAAATTTGGCGACAAAATCAAATTCGTCACCGAATTGGCGACAAATATAGGTTTTATCATCAATTTGACGATGAAAATTTATTTGTCTTCAATTTAAATACGATGAATTATTATTTCATCGTACATTCACGATAAATAATTCATTCATCGCCAAATTAGAGATGATTTTATTTTTCATTACTAAATTTGCAATGAATATTTTATTCGTCGTAAATTAGCAACGAATATTTTCATTGCTATTTAGCTACGAATTTGGCTATAAAAATATTTTTTTTGAAATGAAAAATATGATGAATTTAATATGTTGCTAATTCCGTAATAAAGTAAATTTTATCGTAAAATTTATCATAAATTTATGATGAAAATATATTTTATTGCTAAATTTATTGCAATTTTAAAATGAATATTTTTCTTCATTAGAATTCATCCCAAATTTATCAGATTTTTGTAGTATAATTATATTTCTGGCAATATATATATATATATATATATATATATATATATATATATATATATATATATATATATATATATATATATAGAAAAGATATTTTCCCTATTCGTTGAACAAACATATTATTTTATTCATAAATTACTCTTTACGCTCTAGCCATTATAATTATTCATGCAACTTGAATGATTTCTAAAAATTAATCTAGCTAGGTAAGTGCAAAAGAACATATTATTTGATGGATCCAAATGAATCTATGAGAGATTTGACTAGTCCCAATGAACCAATTGTTCCCAGTAGATCATCATTTAAGAGTAGGTTGATCAAGTTTAGTAGTCAAGCTAGGGTGGTCGAATGACCCCATTAAGTTAGCAATCTAACTCGGCTAGGGAGGTCAGCGAGTTCAACTAGATGATTAGTCAATTCAAATAGTTCAATCGATCTGGATTGTAATTTGATTAAGTTATTCAATTTGATTAGTTTAGATAGTCTAGATGGTCTGATAAATCTATTTGTTTTGATCCATCCATTTTGTTATGGACGAATTGCCTGGATTCTCAATGGATATGAAATGTCACGTTAATTACCTCACCCTCTCACATAGTGGGCTACTAGACCAGGACAAACTCCCCTATAATTTACCTCCTTTCCCAATCTCTTGGGGTAGTACTGAAGGAGCCCAATTGAGCTAAGGGCCAAGTTGAAAATTGGATAGATGAAAGGTAATCAAACAAAAGGGTGAGGTGCTAGGGGTTTGAGATGGCGGGTCTATTTAGTTAGTCAAGCCCATTTATATGATCAAGTCAATCAATCTGATCGAGTCAATTGATTTGATCAAGTTAGCTAATCTAATTAGTTTTGTCAAGCTAGTTGCTATGAGTCAATCAATTTGATTAGTCTAGTTGACCTAAATCAATAAATCTAATTGGTTCAGTCAATATAATTTGTCTAAGTCAATCAATATGATTGGTTTGGTTAATCTAATTAATCTAAGTCAATCAATCTGATTGGTTTAGTCAATCTAGTTGGTTTGATCAATCTTAACTATGAGTTAGCAATCTAACAATCTAAGCAGCATAACCATGGAGTCCAATTGAGCCAAAGGCCAAGTTGAAAATTGGATAGACAAAAGGTAATTAAACAAAAGGGTGGGGACGCTAGCTAGGGGCTTTGAGGTGGTGGGTCTATTTAGTTAATGAAGTCAATTTATATGATCAAGCTAATCAATCTGATCGAGTCAATTGATTTGATCAGGTCAACTAATCTAATTAGTTCGGTCAATCTAGTTGCTATAAGTCAATCAATTTGATTAATCTATTTGACCTAAATCAATAAATCTAATTGGTTGGATCAATTTAATTGATCTACGTCAATCAATTTTATTGGTTTGGTTAATCTAATTGATCTAAGTCAATCAATCTGATTGATTCAATCAATCTAGTTGGTTTGATCAATCTTAGCTGTGTTAGCAATCTAACAATCTAGCAGGACCGCCATGGAGTCCAATTGATCCAAGGGCCAAATTGAAATTGAATAGACAAAAGGTAATCAAACAAAAGGGTGGGGGTGCTAGCGGATTTGAGGTGGTGGGTCTATTAAGTCGGTCAAGCTAATTTATATGATCAAGCCAATCAATCTAATTGAGTCAACTAATTTGATTAGGTCAGCTAATCTAATTAGTTCGATCAATCTAGTTGCTATAAGTCAATCAATTTGATTAATCTAATTGGCCTAAATCAATAAATCTAATTGGTTCAGTCAATCTAATTGGTTTAAGTCAATCAATCTGATTAGTTTGGTTAATATAATTGATCTAAGTCAATCAATCTGATTGGTTCAATCAATCTAATTGGTCTAATCAATCTGCTTCGATTAGTTCATTAAATTTCTCCTATAGAAAAGTAATTCTGGAACGCTGATTAATGTATTGTTCGTACTTCTTGATTTATTTTGATGATCAATGAAAAATTTTCATAGGACCAAATCAATTATTTTCAGAATTAATCAATTTAAAAAATTAAATATCTAGATTAATAAAAAATTTAAAATTAATTTAATTTATTTAAATATATAGCTAGTCAATCATGAATGATATGGAGTCCGGACGGCATTCTGTAAGCTCAAAAGGAATAACTCAGATAATATTTTTTTAATTGATGAAAATAATAATAAAATTATTATTATGATTATTATTAAGAAAGACTAAAAGGCGACTTTACTAATTTTTCCATCTCCCGTTTATGGCAGTGGTTTCAGAAAAAGCAGAAGAAGGCCATGAATGAGGCTCTAGAGAAAATAAAAGCAGGTATATATATTATCATTATTATTAGTTGCAAAAATGCTAGTTCGATTTTTCTATCTGTTCGCAGAATTAATGCTGCTAGGCTTCATATCGCTGCTGCTTACTATTGGGCAAGGCCCCATCTCAAGCATTTGTGTGCCCGCTAAAGTTGCAACCATCATGCTGCCGTGTAGCAAAAACAATAAGGAAGGAGAAGACGGTGGCCAAACTAATCGAAGAAAATTATTATGGCATGAGAGAGAAGGAGCTCTTCGTCGTGTTTTGGCTGGAGCGTCCACCTCAGATTCCTGTTCTAATTACAGGGTAAGAGTTTATTAAGTAGGTGCACTTCAACTTCATAATTCCAACTTATTAATTCATCTTTTACTACTGCAACACGAATTTACGTACTATCCGTCGCCTGATTTTTTTTTTTTTTGTTTTAAACTTCAACAGCATTTATGCCACAATATATAATATATTAACTAGCAAGGATTTATGTAGTTTGTGTGCTTTGTTTTATTCCTTTAAAAGATTTAATATTTAAATGCCTAATTATAAATGATGGCTAAAATATCATTTATATCTCTATGATAAATGTTTTAATAATGAGCGCCAACCTGCATGTGAACCGTCTAAGGAGGATTGACATTACTAGGGATCGGACATTTTCAAAAATATTACTACATATGGTCCGGTTTATAACAGATTGAATATTGATGCACCATGTGTACTTTGTAATCTAGCTTTGGACAAATGAGTGGAATCATAGTAGAAGAGGTACATGTCAAACTTAGCTATGAACAACCAAAAGAATGCGCATATGGTTCACTCGAGATGGGTTGATGTTCAACTTAGGTAACTAATGGTGAATGTTGTTCAGACAAAGTAGAGACATTTCCCGGGCTGATTCGAATTTTTGGGCTACGCCGACGGTATACCCGGGCTAGCTCTTAAATTTTTTTTCTCTCCTTCCGGAATCTAAGGGTTTTTTATTCTTGTCGCCCGTCAGACCCCCGGGCTACAGCCCGGGTATAGCTAAAGGTGGCTCCGCCCTTGACTTTAGGTCAACACTAAAAAAAGGAAATTAAAGACTGAAATTTCAATAGATAATTATAATTAGCGATTGATTGGTGATCGATAATTTAGATAGTCAAAATTTGAGTCGCTTCCAACATTTAGTGACAGAATTTATATTCTATTGCTATTTAGCGACGGAATATAAAGTCTGTCATTAATTTTAATGACGGAATAAAATTTTTTATGCTAAAATTAATAATAAAATATTAATTTTGTCGCTAAAATAGTGACATAATTAATATTCTATCACTAATTTTAATTAAAATTTTAACATAACCCCTTTATTTGTGAGATTTAAATCCTGTTTACATATTTACGATACATTACAATGATTCACCATCCACGAGACATATTCAACATTCACGATATAGTATAAGCATTCATGATACATTAAATCATCCACGATACATTTAACATTCACAAATCATGCTGCATTCAATATTCACAAACTACATTAACAAATACATTCATTTATCAACAAAACATTAATATTTAAAACATGTACCATGGTTCAAAAATAAAATGTGAGGAGGATATTGTTTTGGCTTCGTCGAGATTCGAACCCTTGCCCTCTTCTACAACTCTGCTCTATCATAACCAACTCAACTATGCCTCGAGGCCTCAAAATGTGACATCTCAAAAACATAGTGCATCATACAATTACAACTTCAATCACAAAATCATGCATATAGTTCAAATTCATTATATCTCATCCCAAATCTCAAAAATAACATCACATCTCGTCTCATCCTACAGCAAGTATAATACCATGGTTATTAAAAAAACAAAGAATTCAAACTACACTTCATGCTCATATATGAATGTAAAATTAAAACTTCTTATATGAAGAATGTACAAACTAATAAACAGAAGTTTAACATATTTTAAAAGAATACAAACTAAAATGGTATAATATAATATCAAAGTCAGTTCTTCAAATGCTCACTTTTTATTTTCATTATTCTTGAAAAGATATAAGTAATACAATCAGAGTTGTATAGAATATCTAAATTAAGAGAACCATTTTACATGTTTTATGAATGATAAACAAAAAACCTAAGTTGAAGATTAATGTACCTCAAAAGAACTATTGCAAATATGAGTTACTTATCAGGAAGCGTTTGGGTCTTGAGTCTCTGAGTCAAAATCATACGACGTTGAAAAATTTAGGCTCCATGGATCCATGAATTCTTACATTTGTCGTGCTATTAATGTCTTGACTCGATCTTTCATCGACTGCTCATTACTGACTTGAGACTGCACTAATGTTGTAACCCGACCCCTCAAGTCTTGATTTTCTTATTCTAACGCTTCCACTCGAGTAGATGAAGAAGAACTAGAATGACAGAATTTATATTCCCCTCAGTAGGTAGCCCCGTCAAGAGCTGCGTACAATACCTATGGCCAGTGTTGTCCTCAATACTTGTCCAGAGAATCACTCTCGGCTACGTATAGGCCATACAGCCGGGCTACGTACAGGTCATATAGCTAGACTTAGTATAACCCCATCGCGGTGTCGAGATCAAGCCACTGCTCGACTGCGTACAGGCCATACAACCAGACTGCGTACAGGCCATACAGTCCCCATCACCGTGATGGAAGGGTAACAACCACCTATATCACTATATGCCAACTACCGACAAGATACACCCACATCTTTGGGATTTACAATCAAGCTCATGCGTAATGATGACATGATCAAGTCAGAATAATCATCCTCTACCATGTTAATTTACACCGTGTTAATTAACATGTGTAGATACTAATGAAAAGTCCTACTGATCACAGATATTAACATGATGATACATAACTGAAATAGAGACAGTAATCATAAACATGGATAATAATGATCTCAAGCATCAGAGGTATAAATAAAACTGATAATAAGGTCAAAGAAATACGATCAAGCATGTGATAAACATGAGTATCGAAAGCATCTAATCTATAACAAGTATAAGAGCATGATAAGTAACCTAATCACTAGAAATGAAAGGAAGCATGCACTGTAAATAGGAAGAGGACTGTATTGACTAAATACAGTAGACTATCCACCTGGTAACTGTATGTCAAATAAGAACCTCAAGAAAATATACTCTCGTATCGTATCGAAGTCCTATAATCGCTCAGGGTCCTGCAAAAGAGTAATAACAATTCTAAATGCAATGATACATCAAAGAAACCCTAATCCAACCAAGGAAACTCTAAGGGTTACTTTAACCCTCTTTAACTAACCTTAACTTGGGTTAGACTAATCTAATCCTCAGGTCGATATTAACAAAGGTTTTAACTAATCAATTAATTAGTTGTACTAATCGAATCGATCAATACAACTAACCTCATGTTTAATCAAATCTAAGTTAATCAATCAACCTTAAGTTAGACTAATCAAATCTTTAGGTTTACACTAATAGGGATTAGCTAATTAATTAATTAATTCCATTAATCAATTAATAAGATTAAAGAAGACCATTTATGGTTTAAAATAAGTGTCTCATCAAAGGTACTAAAAATTTGATCAAATGATCATCTTATTTGGATTTTAGAGAAAACTCTGTTGATCAATACATATATGTCAAGTTCATTGGGAGCAAGTTTGTTATACTTGTCTTGTATATGAATAACATATTGCTTGCGAGGAATAGTCATTTCTATCCAATCATTTTGAAATGAATGATTTTGATGAAGAATCCTTTGTATTAGGCATACAAATATGTCATGATCGTTCAAGAGGCATTCTTGGACTTTCACAGAAAATCCATATTGAAAAGGTGTTTATAAGGTATGGTATGCAAAACTATGCATCCAGTAACACACCAGTGTCTAAAGGTAATAGATTCAGCATGCAACAGTGTCCACAACTTAAATTTGACATAGTTTAAAAAATATGTCAAATTATACAAGATAATAGACACAGAATAAATCTACCTAGAGTTTAAAAAATATAAAGATTGATAAGGGGATGACATAGTCTATGTCTCATGAATCAATCTAAATATCAAGGATAAAAGAATAAAATTATACAAGATAATAGACACAGAAAGGTTAGGTCAGATCTCAACATTCTCATCACTTAGATAGCAATGATGCATTGTTAGATGTCACTCATTGCTTATGTATCTAAAATATTATTTTAGATACATTGCCAATGTTATGAGGACCTATTGGGTCACATACAAAAAACATGTTGATTTAGAGATGAGTAAATTTTAGTTTGAATAAAATATGATAGACCCTAAGATTATAGGATTAAGTCTAATCTGAGTTAGACTCAAATGAATCCAACTATTAAATTATTGGATTGAGTCTAATCCGAATTAGACTCAATCACTAAAGAGGCTTAATGTCTATTAATAGAGATTAATGGAGTATTGATGAAAAGGAGAGAAAAGGGCAAAAAAAATTATATTCATTGAATGACTCTTTGTATTAATTTGATGACTCTTTGTATTCATTGGTATTCATTGGATGACCTTTTGTATTCATTGGATAAGTACAAAAGACTAATTTTATACATTTGATGAATGATCACTTCTAATCTCCTCTTCTTCTACTATTAGCAAAATCATCCAAGTTGCTAGCACAACGAAGATGATTCTTCTCCCAAGGCTAAGTTCGTGCGATAAACAAAAGACATGTTCATGTGGATATAAAAGTGGCATGACCATTTTGATCGTGCTGAGATCTATCGAATTAAGTTGCTGTCGGGATTATTCCATTCATGCAACAAAAGTGGCAACTCGATCAAACATGTATACTACATTCGTATGGATCTCTAGAAGGATCAATTTTGTTCTACTGCGTTTATTTATTATTTTTCATAAAAAATCCCTGCATTTATCTAAATATTAGTAGATCAGATATTTTATTTGCAATTGATTTATATAATATCATTCTTGTGCTAAAAAATTACATGTAGTTGTCATTAAAAGAATCTTGAGATATCTCAAGGGTACTATTAATATAGGCCCTTAATATCCAAGCACTAATGCACTAAATTTGGTGAGATACATCGATTTCAATTAGGTAGGTTGCAAATTGGATAAGAAGTGTACAAGCGAAGGATGTCAATTTCTTGAATCTTTTCTTGTTAGTTGAAGTAGTCGAAACTAACATTGTGTTGTGCTATCATCGATTGAGGCCAAGTATGTTGCTATGAGTTAATGTGTGACATATTTATTTTGGATGATGCATACATGAGCTATGGACCTTATTATAAAATATGCAAGTCTTGTGTGATAATATAAACACCATATATTTAACCAAAACTTCAATGCATCTCTTTGAAGCAAAACATATAGAGGTAAAATATTATTCATTAAGAATCAGGTGGTAAGGAAAGATGTAATACTTAACTATGTGAATTCACGTCAAATCTTTCGCCAGCATGCTTACTAAGCTGAATATAATACACTTCGAACAGAACTAGATGTGAATTGTAGACTAGAATACTTCTATATTGATTCTATATTTCTAAAAATTAGTTTTACTCGTGTCTAATGTCATTGCACACTTTTCAAAACTATCCATTCAAATTCAATATATTATGAATGAGCAATAATACACTACATAAAAAATGTAATATAAAATTTAACATGACACACTCCATGTAGCGGATTCCACATCCATACAGTGAGGTCCACATTCATGCAGTTGAGTGTGTCGAGTTTCATACTATATTTTTCATATAGCGTATCATTTTTCATTATGAATAATCTTAATTGTCGAAGCAGTAAGTACTTTCTCTCAAATTGTGAACCTGGTATTTTTGCAGGACAAGGTATCCTTGATCTCACAATCTGGAATTCACCAATTGCACATTTTCATATTTGTCCTTGCAGTACTTCATGTTCTTTACAGTGCTCTCACCGTGGCTCTTGCGCAAGCTAAAGTAAGAACTCAGCCATTCTCAATACACACACACACACAAAATGTTTCAATTTTTAATTACTCTTTCGGCCAACCAATATTTAATTTCTAGCACATTCTACTTGTTGGTAGATGAAGAAATGGAAAACATGGGAGTTAGAGACAAAATCACAACAGTATCAGTTCTCAAATGGTAGCTAGATGGAGTTGATCTTGTCATTCCAATATATATGTGATTAATTGGTTTAAGAATTGATATCAGTGTCCACCATGTATTTCTTGCAGATCCTTCAAGGTTTAGGTTTACCCACCAAACTTCCTTTGTCCGAAGACACATGGGCCTTTCAAGCACCATTGGCATCAGATGGATTGTGAGTCTTACAATAAACCAAACATCTATCGTTCTGATTATAGTTATATACTTGCTACATAACTCAATATGTCCAAAGGTAGTCTAATTTTGTCCGAATTATAATTTTTGATTGCTTCAAAATGATGGAGAATACATAGGTACCATCTGATCGAATGATTCATCCCATTTCATGCATTCCATACTTAATTCATTTCCTACTTCATAGCTTATGGACTTTTAAAGTGAGTCACCCTTAGACAAACCCGTTATTTTTCTCGTTGCTAGTAGTGGAGCAAAAATCATTTATACAAAAGATTAAATTTGAAAAACTAATAGTTGTGAATAAAAAAATTAAAGACTTAAATATATAAATTTTAAGTCTAAGCATTAAAGACTACTAAAAATAGAAAAAATTTTCTAGAGCTATAAAATGATCGAGAATTATGGCTTTGTTATCATTCTTCAAGCACCCTTGCTTTGCTATTTATACCGTTTAATCAATGCTTGGATAAGCTTCACCTACCTGATTCTCCTTCGCTAGTCACTAAAATGTAGATCACTAGATCATTATCTGTTAAATGTTACCTCTAATAACTCATTGACAATCAAGTGACTCAAACCTCATCATCAACTCCACTAGACAATATCTTCATACTGTCTTATTTTTCAAAATCAAATAGTAAATCAATTGAATCAATTCTTATTAATCGACTATCTAATCAACTCAACCCAAATAAAAATATTTTATTTACAAGTAATTTAGCTTGAGTAGACTCCTTAGTTGACTTAGCATATTAGTTAATTGAGATAAACCTCCAACTGGATTATCGACTATAATCTCAAAATCCTTTATTGGTTGGTCGAGCCTTAGGCCTAAATAAAAGTCTACTTGAACTCCAAAGTACAAGTCATTTGACTATAATTTTGTCACGCTCCGAGAGACTACCAATCCGGAAAAATTTGGATAGGACTTCCCCTTATGACAATTCAAAAATTCCTGTACAATTGATAAAGGCCCACACGACCACTATCTAAACCAACACACATAACATATGCATGAATCACAACGGAAACTATCCCAACCAAAACTGACATAAAAACCCAGGGTCTGGGTGGTGAGTATAAACTCAGTAGATAATCAAATAAATAGTGCATGCTCAAAAGTATATATATGAAAGCAAAGGATATACAAATGAATAACAGTAATCAACAAGTGATTAGGACCAATAGTGAACTACAAATAAAGGAATATCTGTAATAATCCTTTTGGTAGCATATGGTCTATAATGGATCTTATAAATACAGTAATCAGTATGAATAATAATGTCATACGGATGCATCAACCAAGTATACATCTCACATCCAAATGCAGTATATACGGTCCAGTAGCATAAATATATAGCAAGCATACAATACAGCATATGGATGATACAACTGCCCACACTCGCCCCAATACTCACGTGTATATGACGCTAGGGGTGTCCAACATTACACTGCCATAAATCCAGCACCACATAAAGTAGCTTGGTGACAAATCGATAAGTAGTCATGTATAGCTACATCATATGGCCAATACCTGTACCCCATACTCGTCTCTAAGTACCACCCCTTTGCGGTGACCAAGGCACAAGACATTGACTCGGTTGGGATGAAGTTATACAGCCAACATCCCTTAATGGTTCAATGAATAAGGAATTTCTAACCACCTATTCTATAACTTGCCACTACTAGGCCAACTACCAATGACGATTTACCTACAACATTGGGAATTACAATCGTCACGTCGCACTCTGTATGATGTGATGATCAAGCAACAATAATCAATATTTTACTATGCTAAATCAACATGCATAATTAATTGGATCTCAACTTATCATAGGTATCGTAAACCAGAGATAATCAATAATATTCCACATAGATAGCAAAGTATCCATACAAGCAACAATATAGATGTCACATGAGATCAATCGAATCAAGTACAAGCATAGAATCAACAGGAGTATGACTAAAATATCCAACCAACCACAATGAAATGATATCATGCACTAGAAAAGAATTTACTCTGTAATAACCAAATACAAAGATTACCCACCTGATAGAACGAATGTTAATATAAGAACCCCCATAAAATATAAACCTCGTATGTCATGGAATTAACCAATCAAAGTCCGGTAAATAGAATACAATATCTGCTAACTAATACAATTATACATCTAATATAACAATTAATTCTATCAATAACAGCTATGATACATTAAATCATTATCAACCCCATACAACCAACATCCCCAATCTAGAGTCAACACTGAACCACACTCCAATTGCCTCATCAATTACGGTCTAAATCCAATTACCACAAATTAATTTCAGATCTAATTAATCACATAAATCCTTAGTAAATTCAAGATCACCTATAATCAAATTTAACTCAAACTAACCCACAACAATAGAAACTAATCTGATATCAATAGTAAGCAAATCCACTGGAAGCTAATCAACAGATTCCCAACAACAAGCTAATCTTAATGAAATTCAGAATTCAACACACAGGAATCTCACATCTCAATCAGATATAAAGCTACCGGAAAAGCAAAATAACAACTGGTAAACTCACCTGATCTCTAGCTAATCCATCGGCACAGATCAATCATCAACTTCACAGAAACCCAACAAAATAGAACAACCTAATAGAATTCAGATCACCGATCACCATCCTCAACATCCAAACCATCCACCAAATTCATTACTGAAACAAGAACTAACTGGATCAAAACACTTACCTCAGATCTGTTGCTCTAGAACCCAGCTCCGATTCTGAGCTCCGCTTCCCTTTTGGTTGTGACTGTCGTCCTCCACCGATCGACTTCCAATCGAGTTGTGAGCTCAACCAATTAGAGATCACAATGATAATCACTAAATAACCACGTGTAATTAGGAATCAAACTCACAGATCGATCCTCCTTCAGATCCGATCTCCCCTATTTGTGTCATGCCGATCGTCGTCACCCGATGGCTCTCAGCTACTCCTGGCAAGAAATCAGACTCGTCGGCCGGAGCTTCAGGTCACCGACAATCCACCGCGGCGTCTACACCAGATTCGATTGAGCGTGATCATCGATCGGGAGAAGAAGAGGAGGTTTTAATTGGGTTTTGGGTTAACGGGTTTATCCAGGCCCGACCCGCTTACCTAATTGAACTGGTTAATTTGGGCTTCAATAGTAAACCCAATTTGAAACCCTTCCCATTAATAACTTAAGCTTTAATAATATTCATTAGAGATAATAGTTAAATTAAATATGGATTAATTCTCCCTTGATCTTTATTAACCAATTAGAGCTAAATTATTTACAATTAATCCCAAACTTCAATTTACATCTTGAAAAATTTCTAGTATCTTACATATTAATCAACTATCTAATCAACTCAACCCAAATAGAAATATTTTATTTACAAGTAATTTAGCATGAGTAGACTCCTTAGTTGACTTAGCATATTAGTTAATTGAGATAAACCTCCAACCAACTAGATTATCGACTATAATTTCGAAACCCTTTATTGGTTGGTCAAGCCTTATGCCTAAATAAAAAGTCTACTTGAACTTCAAAGTGCAAGTCATTTGACTATAATAACTCACTTGAGTGTTTATCTTTGCATCTTCATTTTATCCACAAGTACATTTCCTATCAGGTCATAAATTCCTCAGATGCATTGAGCCTTTAACTTATTCTTATTCTACATAATATCTTTCACTCTTCATCTTCTAGCTTAATTTCTTCGACTGATTAAACACCTTGATGCTCCTCATCTTGTGATCCTTTTAATGTTCCATACCATTCTTCTTTAATCTCTAATGGACCTCCAGCTATCGAGCTACACAACATTTATTGTGCTGTCATCATCCATGACTCAACCTTGTCACGTCACAAGTTCCTTGAGTATTGTGCATCCTGTCAAGTCTTTGCATAACTTAACATATACATTGAAAAGGCAAATAGACATAACGTAAACCCTTTATAAAACATATTAAAATATCTTGGTCAAACTCAACCACTCAGGGCAAGATTGCGTTAAGTTTTTCATTTTTTTGATGCTTGATAATTTATTTAAATTAAATAAAATGATAAAATTAAAAAAAATAAAAAAAGTTTCCCTTACACCTAAGCTCCCATGAGCTAGTATTTTATGAAATAAGGAGATTTATACGTGTTGACCTTTTTAATAATTTTCAAATTTGTTCTAAAATTGTTTTACATGAAAAATGGTTTCCCTTATAAAGATCACTTAATTTTTGTGCATACAATTTTTTATAGACTTTGTTGTGGTTTTTTTTATACATTTCCAAATTTAGGTTATTAAGACTTTTCAACATTTTGATGGCCAATTTGGATAATTTGAATAATCAAACCAATTCAATTTTGAGTATTTTATTCCATTTTGATTTTCTTCATAATATAATAATTTTATGCCATGTAGAATACCAATAGCATGTATAAATTAATGTTATTTACTTATGGCATGTTCAAATAAATTTTTGTGACACAGTAGCATCTAGAATTATTTTTATGAACTTTATGTTTTTATAAACTTTATGTTTTGAATTTGTAACAAATTGATTATTTAACAACACTTGGGTGGTTATTCTATTCCTAAGATTATTATCATATATATATATATATATATATATATGTGTGTGTGTGTGTGTGTGTGTTTTCCATACTCATATTGAATATCTATATAATTTCCATACTTATTTTTAAAAATAAGAATTATACTATACTTCAAATACTAGAGCATGAGTTATGCCTAATTACATGCCTTGATCACAATGCCTTTTTGTTATTATTAAGATAATAAGATTAGACTTGCATGTAATTATACTTTACATATTAATGATTATTTGATGTGTGACAAAGGGAAGTAGGGAGGTTTAAATTAATAAACCTTTTCCCTAATTTGAAAGAAAAGGGGTCACTCCAATGGTAACTTACTTGGGGGATGAAGTCCCAACTTAAGGGGACCTTAGGCTAAGGGACAAATTTGAGTTTTTAATTTCCTAGTATACTTAATTTTTATTCTCTAATTTAAATGGATTGCTAAATATTAAAAGGGGATAATTTTTGAAGAAACAATGCTTCAAAGTGGTCGAGCTATGACTAGGTTATTTTGAGATATTTGAAAAAGGATTTAAGTTAAATTTGCATCAAATGTTTACATGATAATTCACGTAGAGCTTCAAATGTAGCTCTGTGGTTGACATGTTCGAACACAATAGCTTAGATGCTTGAAATAACTGTTAGGGCTTGAGGAGCTTGAAAGACACTCTAGGGCGAGAGCTGTAGGTTGTTATTGCTAATGCAATCACTGACCATGAGTTTGATTCTTGAAAACTTGAAATGAGGTAGAGCTTCCACAAGTTAGTGACTTTGGTTGATTTTGTTTGCACTCAATAGCTTAGAGGCTTGAAATAAGTGTTAGGGCTTGAGGAGCTTGAAAGACACTAGGTGTAGGTTGTTATTGCTAATGCAATCACTGATCATGAGTTTGATGGCTTGAAAACTTGAAATGAGGTAGAGCTTCCACAAGTTAGTGACTTTGGTTGATTTTGTTTGCACTCAATAGCTTAGAGGCTTGAAATAAGTGTTAGGGCTTGAGGAGCTTGAAGGACACTCTATGGCCAGAGGTGTAGGTTGTTATTGCTAATGCAATCACTGATCATGGGTTTGATGGCTTGAAAACTTGAATTGAGGTAGACATAGGGACGAGGAGTATCATATTTATCATGGAGCAAGCTCAGGAAGCTGAAATATTGATAGAATGGAGGAGGATTAAAAAGGCTGGAGACCTAAACGAGTGGAAGCTATGAGAATTATAAGTGTGATTCCAATCTTGGGCCTTTACTTTTTGTTACGCCCCGGGAGACAGCTGTCCGAGAAATTTCGACAGCATCTCCCCTGTAACAATCGACCTTCCCTGAATACATACACGATATAATAAGGCCTACCTGGCCACCATACACAAGTCAAAATATGAACTCCGTACTAAATAATATAAATAAAATCCACTACCAATTATATAAGCATGCACCACCACAACTAACACATACGAAAATTCACCGAAAATAGAACAGTTTCTGACACAATACGACATAAAACAATTCCTGACACAATAGACTCCAAAAATATAAGCAAAAGCGAAATAAGCAAATGCAACCCTACGAGGGACTAGCAACGCGGCTCTCCAGACAGACGTCAACCTGAAAAGAATAACATCAACGGGGTGAGTTCAAAGAACTCAGCGGGTATCAAGTAGACATGTATCAAATAGCTAGCAGACAGTAATGGAAATACCGATAGAAGAATAACAGGAATGAAAATCTGAACACATGTGTATATATATACTCACCAGAACATGCTAACGATATAATCATAGGTAACATGATCTCTAACAAATCCCTACGACACCCTGTATATACATATCCAACATATGCAGAATAATCGTAAAGTAACCATATCACCAAAGAATCCCTATATCATGCACAAGTATAAAAACCTATCCTGGTCACCCCTGCTACCCATCTGATCCTTACATACCAAAGTGCGGTCGCGTGGGTCCTCAATGATAAATGCCCGTCAGATCCATCACACTCGATGTGAGGTCGCGTGGGAACTATGCCCGTCAGATCCATCACACTCGAATGGTGAGGTCGCGTGGGAACTGAATATGCCCGTCAGATCCATCACCGATAGGTGAGGTCCCGTCAGATCCATCACCGATAGGGAACTGAATATGCCCGTCAGATCCATCACCGCTAGGTGAGGTCGCGTGGGAACTGAATATGCCCGTCAGATCCATCACCGCTAGGTGAGGTCGCGTGGGAACTAAATATGCCCGTCAGATCCATCACCGCTAGGTGAGGTCGCGTGGGAACTAAATATGCCCGTCAGATCCAGCACTGGTATGTAAGGTCATATGGGTAGGGGTATAACCGCTGTGCACTCTGACGTCATCGCTAATGCGTGACCGAATGGACAGTATGCTGGCCAGCATGTCATAATATAAACATGGTATCTAACCCTAGTACATGTAACTACCTACAATCCATAAGGCATACTACACTAGTACTACTGTGGTACCAAGTCATATGTCTAGCATGTGCATCAGAAAAGGTGATGTATAACAATCAAGCAGTAGCATATGGAATGTGTCACATGATATACAGTCAAATGAATATCTGGTAAGTAATCAGATCATATGTATCAAACAAAATCGGTATAAACTGAAAATATACTATCACTGGTAGCTAGAAATAAATACATGTCTAAACATGGCATATCTATAAATAGATAAGTCAGAGACAAGATACCCGCCTTCAGATTGGTTGCGCGTAATCGCAAAGAATCCGAGTCTGATAATGTTCGCAACCAAATCAACTCAAATCAAAACCCTGCAATAAGGATAACTAACATTATTCCTAAATACACGATCAAACAAATACAATACTCGATACACTAATAGATTCATACTACATTAACCAATCTACCTAATCCAACTAAACTCAACCAAACCAATAGAACACCCGTCTAACCAAGGTTCTACATATTACTCCTGATTAGATTAACCTTGGTTAAATCCATAAACCCACAAAATAAAATTCCAACTCAACTTAACAATCAATTAGGACCCAACATGCCAATCCTAATCGTCAGATCAATCATCAAAAGTAATTTGATTCCATTAATCCACAACAAATCAACCACAGATCCATCCTCAACCTCACACCAATTGGTTAATTAAATTCTAAGAACAAGCTTACCTCAAATCCAATCAAGCCTAATTTAGCCTTCCTTCTTGCTTCGGTTCTTCCTAGCCGAACCCAACAAAAATCCTCTGATCCCAAAGTCCACAACCTGTGAACCCAAAAACTTCCTAAATCCGAAGAAATCCCAAGAAGAACCATAAATCTGAAGAACTTCCAGCTTACCTCACGGATCCCTACCCTAGATCAATCTCCGATTCCAAGCTTTGCTTCCTCTTCTCGATCAGAACCAACCTTCACCGATCAGAATATGTGAGCCCAATAAATCTCAAAAGACCATAGCTAACTTCCCCTTACCCTTCCGGTCCGGCAGCGCCCTTGCACGGTCGGGAGCGACAGGCGGGGGCAGCGTCCCGCGGCGAAGATGGGGAAGAACCAGAGGAGAGGCGATGGCGGTGTCGGCGGTGAGGAAGGCGCGGTGGCGTCGAGCTAGGCGTTCCTGCGGGGATGGCTTCGGCCGGCGAAGGGGATCAGAGGTGAAGGCACAACAGCGGCGGCTTCAGCTGGTGAGGCGCGGCGGCGAGCGAAGAAGAGGAAGAGGGGAGAAGCGGCGGCGTTCGTGCGATGGGGAAAAGCCGAAATCAGGTTTGGGGAGAAAACCTTCGGCTACTGTAGCATATAGGGTAAAGGTTTCTTAAGGCTTTTTCCTAATGGGTTTAGATCCAATAAGCCAATAACCATTAACCCATTTATCCTTTACCTATAATAACCAGTTTTATTTAATTAAAACCTATTATTAATTAAGTTAGGGATTAATTAGAATTAATTTATTTTCAATTTAACTCCCTAGGTTTTCGATATTTTACACTTTTGGATAATATCACTAGGGGCGTTTAGTTATTTAGAGGTAGACTAATTTTTGAAGTCTTCAATTGAGAGACAATAGGCTTCAACTTCTCTTCTATTATTTTATTCCCTTTAGTAGGGAAAGTGAGAGCCTCTTTGATTGTTCTTGGCATTTTGTCATTTTGCATTGCAACGGTGAAAATTTTCCTTCCCTGGCCCGGAAAATAATGTTTTAGAATAATTCCATGATTTCTGTATTTTTACTTGAAATTTTGTAGATTTATTATTTGTCTTACTTCCATTTGGATGTTCAATCTTATAAGGAGATAATGCTTGATTTATTGTCCTTAATTAAAATTATTCACTAGAAAAGTAGCATCATAAGAGGTAAATTCAATTACATATTTCTTTAAATGTTTATATTTTAGGAGCTAACTTCCGATGCTGATGATTACGCTCATGAACAAATTAAAACCTGCAAATCTCCAATGTCGAATTTCCAAATTCATGTTTTTTTGATCCATAATTCATAAACATGGATGCAATTGATCAAGACGGTGCTAGACTAAGTATGTAGATAGTGATAACACTACATTACCTAGAGGGTGAATAAAAGTTGGCTTGGGAGATCATTGGCCTAGCCATCTTCTAAAGAAGAGTTGTATTTCTTCTTGTTACTTAACTGTCTTGTGGAGTACTCAAATTAATTGTCTATCGATAGCTTTTTTTTCATACACAACTCTTTGAGGTCAACACTTTTCAGACCCTTGGTCTATTCTTGAATTTAAAAAATCTTTTTTATCTATTTAATTTTTTTAAACCAAATTTATAAATTTTACAAAACAATCTAAAATTTATGAAAAATTATCAAACAAACCTAATTGAAGAATGTATAGTCATCAATAAAAGTGATGAAATATCCTCATGTTAATCTCTCACATTTAATTTACAATTGACATCAACCTTACTGAATTGCAATGAAGAGTCAAACCTAGTTCCTTTTCCAAATGATTTTCTTATCATTTATCCACTATACAGAACTTTCACAAGTTGATAGATAATTTTTTTTCAATTCGTTCAAGCACTAACATAAATCACAACACAACATCAAATGTAGTTAGCATACATTACAATACAATCATTTAGAACAACTAAAATCATAATTTCTAACAATGTTGGTTTAAGGTGTTAGTTCTCTTGAGATGTTTTGATATTTGACGAACATATTTAAGAGAGTAGTTTATATTTCACATGTTGGTCAATTTCACAAATTGATCTAGTTGAGAAAATGTCAATCAAGCAATAGTCTCACTAGAAAAACATTTTGATCACCAAGGATAATCCAGTGCACGCAACTCTCTGATAGGCTTTCCGCAAGTGTACGAAATATCGTCAAGTAATAAAATATCAAATCCATAAGGACCGTGGAATTAATTACTAAATCAGCACAATAAGAATGGAGAGTTCGTGTAAATTGGATTGATGTGGAGGAGAAAGAGTGTTGTAGTGCTTCTAATCCTTAATTGGAGAGAATTCAACTGTGACAGTGTTTGGGAAGGCGATTCTAGGACTTCGGATTCCTTGAGATAATGATTATTTGACTATGGATCCTCTACCATTCCTCAATAAATACATAATTGTAGGGATTCTAACCAAAATATCCAATTAGACCTCGTCAGATTTCCTCGGAATAAATCAATGGTGTTCTAGTGTTACTATTGTCGATTTGAGATGACTTCAGATAGCCTGGTTAAGGCATTCCCGCTGTCACTCGGGCGCCCCAGTATACTACTAGATGTCCTACCCTCTGTTACTGGGTATCCGTTTAAAGACCTTTCCCCAACAATAAGCAACCATTAGTTATCCCTCATAAAGATTTATCATAGCCTAAGAAATTCCTCGGAAGGTCCGGTTAAAGGCATTCCTCCTGTCATGAGGTGCCCCGGGTATACGATCCTAAGAATCCTCAAACCATAAATCATCTTTATCCTCATAAATTCAATACCCATTCACAAACATATCATCAAATAAGCACAAGGCAGAAATTCATGAAGCAAATTGCACATTCATATCATAGAACATGGTAATTAACAAATCCACAAGTACAATCAACCATTAACCTCAATTCCTCCTACATCCTAGAATCTAGAGGACTACTCCATAGCGGAGAGGTTACAACACGAAGAAGATTATAAATAATACATTCTATCCCTCGAATATAAGAAGAAAACAAGGAAAAGAACTTATCAATGATGTCTTCTTCTCCGACTTGCAATCTCTGTGAAGATGGTGAATGGAGGTGATGGAGTGTCCGAACAGATGAACGGATCGTCGAATCTTGCTTCGGAATGAGGTGTCGGTGGCTCTAGAACGCTCCTTGGTCTCTCCAAAGTCTTCCCCCTTTTTAGGGCTCATAAGAGCCCTATTTATATGGCCAGGTACGCCCCCGTCACACGGCCGTGTCTAAGAGACATGACCATGTGTGGCCGCTACTCTATTGGTGAAGCACGGCTGTGTCTGAGAGGCACGGCCACAAGTAGTGGATGATTTGAGCAGGTGGCACAGCCATGCTTGTGAGGCACGGCCAGGGGCTATCACTTCTCTGTTGATGAGACACGGCCGTGCCTCGTGCCTAAGAGGCACGACCATGTCTTGGCGTGGCACTGGAAAAATGACACGGTCGTGTCTGGGAGACACGGTCATGTCCTGGCTGCTATTGGAGAAGGGCACAGCCATGCCTGTGGGGCACGGCCAAGAGCAGTTGGGCTTCTGTTTGAGAGGCACGACCATGCTCTTGGGGCACGGTCTCTGGAATTGGTCTTCTATTAGCAAGCACGACCATGTACACTTAGCACGGCCCTGGGGAGGTATTAGACACAGTTGTGCCTTTGAGGCACGACTCTGTCTTGCCTTGTCTTTAATTAGTACTCCGTTTTGTCTGTTTTGCTCCGTTTCTGTCCTGCAAACACACAAACACACAAGCAGTCCTCCGAACTAGGAAATAGAAAAAATAATGCCTAATACACAAATAAAGGATGTAATGAACGCAGAGAATAACATGAAGTACAGAAAGATGTGCGAATAAAGTACAAGAATCGTATATAATCCCTACGCACATCACACTCCCAGACTTAAACATTTGCTTGTCCTCAAGTAAAAATCTCCATCTAGATTCAGATAAATGATACAAAGCAGTGTAAATATCTCAAGCACATCGGTCTAATATTATCCAATAGAAGCAATGGTAAGCATGATACTCGAAATCATCAAAACATGACCTAGAAGTAGTTCTCTGTGCTTGGTGCAAAAGTGACCTTAGTCTAATTGGTATCAAGATCCTTACTTCAAGTCAAGTCGTCATGTCATCGTATTCGTAAGTATTCCCGACCTTAGACACTTACCTGCCATAGGCTTGGTTCATCCCTTCCATTGCATAAGGTCTCAAAGGACTAGCTCAAATTCAAGAGAACTAAATCATTTATTTCTCCAATAACCATTACCGGTCTCAAAAGGGTAAATGAAAAGTTTCCACTCTTAATACTATTTTTTATCCCCTTTTTTTTTGTTTGTTTGTTTGCAACGTATTTACATTATTGCAAGCAAAACATTTTTTTTTGAAAGGGATTTAGATTTTTTCAAAAGAGCTTTAATGAATTGAGTTCGTCCAGTAACCAAAATGCAATGGAAGATTACCATGGAAACACTAGTACTAATCAAGTCTCATGAATCATGACTAATTTCAGAGATGTATCAACCTCTTAGATTAGATATAAGTGTAAGAGATCCTAAAACCAGGCCAAGTCTCAATTCATTCAAGAAATACTAGCTCACTTCCTACTTTCGAAGATAAGAAAAGACTTAGCTCTAGAGAATCAACTACAAGTATCAATATCGTCATCTTAACAAGTGCTAGCATTTCTACATAAGGACAAACATTTGAGGTGTCATGGTGATTCATGACATGTTAATTACCATGCATTTACAAAGCAAATTTCAAACCAAATTGCATAAATAAATTTCAAAGCAAAGTGCATAAACAAAGTTCAAAACAAATTTCAAAAGCAAAGTTCAAAATAAAAAGCAAGCTAAAACAAAATACACTATTTACAGTTATTGCTTCCCCCAGACTTGAATCTTTTTACCTCCTTCCATAGTCTGGAGGAGGAGGCGGATACCTAGGAGGAAATCTAGGAAGTGGAGGTAGGTTGCCTAGACTCTCATGATACTGATATAGAGAGGCAACCTGCTGACGCGTCAAATCCATAGACCTCCTAAATTCCTCCTCTCTATTCCACTCCCTATATTGTTGTCCCATGAAACTGTTCACCGAAGAGTAGAACTCATCCGCCCTGTTAAAATGGTCCCGTACTTCCCTAAACTGATCCTGAGTCATAGTACCATACTCATCCAACTAACGTTGGTAAGCAGAGTGCTCTTCATGGAGTGTGTCTAGAGAAGTACAAAAATCAGAAAAATCATAAGCTGAGCCAGACTCACCATATGCATAAGAATGTCTAGCCGGCTCAATCCCAGGGTAGGAAGGTTCATGATAAGAGGGTTCATGGTGATACGAAGTTTCTTGGGCTTGTTCCAAGTCTGGTTCATGTACAGGAGTGGAGTGACTAGGTACTGGAGTGCATAAAATCTAATTTTTGGCCTTTCTAATAGTAGTCTTTGGATGAGGTAATGGAAATGGAAATCCATCATGTATGTTAAAACCATACCCCTCCTCGGTCCTACATATCATCCTCATCGCTAAACATGTGTCGATATCTATCTTGGTGTTGCCTAAAATTGGTTCTAAATTATCAAACTCGCAACCCAAAGATGAGGCGATAACTGTAATAAGGCCGCCAATAACTATCGCTCCAGTTGAGGACTTAGAAATTTTAACCAAGTTTTGGAGGAAATGGAACCCTGTATCAAATTCAACCTGATGTAGCATTGCCCAGATGCAATATAGTTCCAGTTTCCTCACCACGCCGTCACTCTCAGCTCGACCAAATATGGTCTTGGTCATGACGCGGTGAAGATACCTAAAGACTGGGTTCTGCAACAAAGAGGCCTTAGTCTTTGAAGGGTCATAGGGTTCATCAGACAAAGTGATTTGCTTCCAAAACTTGGTACTGCTAAACCTCTTATCAAAATCCCTAGTCACTCCGATAGGCATCCTAAAATAATTATTGAAATCTTCTAGGGTCCACGAATACTCAACATTAAACATTCTAAAAGTGATAGTTCCTTCTTCTTTTTCATCACTTGTATAGTGGACCTCTAGGGAACTAAGGAATTCTAAAGTTATTTTTGGGTATGTTGGAAATTTATAGTCCATGAAGTCTATCCACCCAATGTTATCCAACATCCATGCTATATCATCCTTAATTCCTAAAGTTTCCATAGTGTAACTATCAGCATAACGAGAGCAAATGATTTTGCGGGAAACTAAACAGTTATACCTGGCCCGTTGGTCGTCGTTCCGAAAGATGATGCCATATTTGTTGTCGGAGACTTCCTCGGTCGCCTTTCTTTTCCCTTTGTCAGTGGTTTTGCTCTTCGCTTTTGCTGGAGCCTTTTCTTGTGCAGGCTCTTTTCCTTTCCTCCTTCCCGGCTCGTCTCCTTCGCCGGATCCTCCAGATCTGTGAAATTTCTTTAAGATATTGCTCATGTTGTCAAATTTAGGGAAGAGAGGATGATTGAAGCAAATCTGGGAATTTTTGTGATAGATCTGAGATTAAGAGAGGTGGAGAAGAGAAGGAAGGTGCGAAAGAAATGTAAGAAATAGGGTTGGAAGGAGTTTGGAAGGAGAAAGAGGTGAAAGAATGAGAAGAGGTGCTGATTTTTGAGGGCGCACGGCTGTGTGCTAGGGCAGACACGGCCGTGTGCCCTTTATATGGTAAGAGAGGCACGACCGTGCCTAAGGGCACGGCCTGGACTGTGTGCTTCTGTGTGGGAGGCACGCCCGTGCCTCGTAGGTACGGGTAGGTGTAGGCTACACTGTGATGTCGACACGGCCGTGCCTGGTAGGCACGGCCTGGTGTGGTGCGCTTCTGTTTGGGCAGGCACGCCCGTGCCTGATGAGGCACGGTTACACAGGGTCGCGACACTGTTTGTGAAGCACGGCCGTGCCTATGAGGCACGGCCGTGTCCAGTCAGCCTTTTGTTTGGGAGGCACGGCCGTGTCCATGAGACACGGCCTCAAGCTGTAGTATGCCTAATGACAGGCACGACCGTGCCTTTATGACACGACCCAGCTTTATTGAACTCTGGTTTTGAAAAATTTCCTACAAAAGCAAGAAAACTTATTAATAACCTATTGAAACAAACAAAAGCTATGAAGATATGTACATGTATGAAATAACAAAAGAAAACTACACAAAAACCCTTGGGGTGCCTCCCAAGAAGCGCTTGTTTAAGGTCATTAGCTCGACCCCTTATTCTTCTGTCCTGCACGAATCTGGTGGCTTTGGTTCAACAAGTAGATAATCCTCTTTTTCCTGGAAAGGCAGTTCGAGGAAGTATCTCTTCAACCTTTGTCCATTTACTTTGTTTACTCCAGATTCTTTGTCCCATATATCTACAGCTCCATTGGGATAGACTTTAAGAATTTTAAAGGGCCCGGACCATCTTGATTTCAATTTCCCCGGGAAGAGTTTTAGTCTTGAATTGAACAATAAGACCATATCACCTTCTTTGAATTCTCTCTGGATAATGTGTTTGTCATGCCATCTTTTTGTTCTTTCTTTATACGACTCTGCTTGTTCGTAGGCATCCATCCTTATTTCTTCTAATTCTCCGAAGTTGAAACTTCCTTTTTTCTCTGGCTGCATGCAAATCTAGGTTCAGACGTTGTATTGCCCAATATGCTCTGTGTTCTAATTCGACTGGTAGATGACAAGCCTTCCCATATACCAATCTGAATGGGGACATTCCAATGGGGGTTTTATAAGCCGTTCGGTAAGCCCAAAGTGCATCATCAAGCTTAAGTGTCCAATCCTTTCTTGTACAGGGATACAGTTTTTTCCAAAATCTGTTTTATCTCTCTGTTGGAAACTTCAACCTGTCCGCTTGTTTGTGGATGATAAGGTGTCGCTACTTTGTGCTTCACTCCATATTTGATCAATACCTTCTCAAACTGTTTTTCTATGAAATGTGACCCCCCGTCGCTGATTACTACTTTAGGGATTCCAAACCTGGGAAATATGTTCTTCCTAAACATTCTGATCACTGTAGCACTATCACACTTAGGAGAAGCAATAGCCTCAACCCATTTTGACACATAATCCACTGCCACAAGGATATAATTGTTTCCACAAGATGATGGAAAAGGTCCCATAAAGTCTATTCCCCAGACATCAAAGAGTTCAACTTCCAAAATGGAGCTTTGAGGCATTTCGTGGCGCTTAGAAATATTTCCTGTTCGTTGGCAATTATCACAATGCATAACATATTGTCTAGCATCCTTGAATATATTTGGCCAAAAAAATCCTGCTTGTAATACCTTTGTTGTTGTTTTCCACCCTCCATGATGCCCCCCACATGGTGATGAATGACAGTGGTACAGTATCTGCTCGATTTCTTCTTCAGGTACACATCTACGGATCACTGTATCACTACATTTCTTATAGAGGTAGGGGTCATCCCAAATATAATATCTGATGTCCGCGAGGAACCTCTTCTTCTTCTGGAAGGAGACATGCGGTGGTAGAATGCCACAAGCCAAGTAGTTAGCTATGTCTGCATACCAAGGAGCTTTTGCATGTGTGACTGCCATAAGGTGCTCATCCAAAAATTGTCATTGATCGGCATAGCATCTTTAGTGGTCTCATCTCTCTTTGGATGTAATCTAGACAAATGATCTGCAACCACATTTTCAGCTCCCTTTTTATCTCGGATCTCTGCATCAAATTCTTGGAGCAACAACATCCATCTAATTAACCTTGGTTTGGCGTCCTTTTTGCTTTGCAAATATCGGATGGCCGCATGATCAGTGTATACAATCACTTTGGATCCTACTAGATAAGACCTGAATTTATCAAATGCAAAGACTAAAGCCAAAAGCTCCTTCTCTGTAGTTGTATAATTAACTTGTGCTTCATCCAATGTCTTACTAGCATAATAGATCGCATGCACCATCTTGTTCTTCCTCTGTCCTAAGACTGCTCCTACAACATAATCGCTAGCATCACACATGACTTCGAACGGTAATGTCCAATCTGGCGCTTGAATTATAGGGGTCGTTACTAAAGCCTTCTTGATAGTGTGAAAAGCTTCTAAGCATCTGTGATCAAAATGGAATTCTGCGTCTTTAACCAAAAGGTTAGTTAGAGGTTTGGAGATCTTTGAGAAATCTTTAATGAAACGCCGGTAGAATCCTGCATGCCCGAGGAAACTTCTTATATCTTTTACGTTCTTAGGTATAGAAAGTTTTTCAATTACTTCAACTTTGGCTCGATCAACCTCTATTCCTTGTGCTGAAACTCTATGTCCCAAAACAATCCCATCGTTGACCATAAAGTGACATTTTTCCCAATTTAGGACCAAATCAACGTCTTCACATCTTTGTAGGACTTTTGAGAGGTTGTCTAGGCACGCATCAAAATCAGATCCATATACCGAAAAATCATCCATAAAGATCTCCATGATGTTCTCTATGAAGTCTGAAAATATTACTGTCATACACCTTTGAAAGGTCGCTGGAGCATTACATAGTCCGAAAGACATTCTTCTTCAATTTGTAACAAATGACCAGGGTGAGAGATATTTAATGACTTCTACATGGAAATACTATGGCTAGCATTTTCCTTTGGAGATGAAAGGAAGTTTGTGTGGTGTAGAACATTTAAAATCAATGACATCCCATTCCTTGTGGGCGTTAGCCCAATAAATGTTAATCTCCTCCAATGGTTGAGTTCTCCACTATCTCTCCCCTGACTTCATTGGTTGATCTTCCAAGTAGCAGGATCAAGGTGACATTCTCTATTAACCTCTCCCTAAGTTTACATGCCTTCCAAGTCACAAGATTGGGGTGGTCTTCTCTATTAAGCTCTCTTTAACTTTCCGTTCCTTCCAAGTCACGTGATTAAGGTGGTATTCTTGATTAAGTTTTCCCTAAGTTTATTGGCCTTTCAAGTGCGAGATTGAGGTGGTCTTCTCTATTAACCTTTCATTGACTTTGTTGACCTTTCAAGTCGTATAATTGAGATGGTCTTCTTTATTAATGTCTCCCCAATTTTGTTGATCATCCGAGTCATGGGATAAGGTGGTCTTCTCTCCTCGACTTTGTTGACCTTCCAAGTTGTGAGATCAAGGTGGTCTTCTTTATTAAGATCTCCATGATTTTGATGGTCTTTCATGTCATAGGATTAAGGTGGTCTTCTCTACTAACCTCCCTTTAAATTTGTTAGTCTTCCAAGTGACAGGATTGAGGTGGCCTTCTTTACTATCCGCTTGCCAACTTCCTTACTCTTATGACTCATGAGTCATGGGATCGAGGTGATCTTCTCTAATAATTTCTTCCTACTTTCATTGGTCTTTTGAGTCACAACATGAAGGTGGTCTTCCTTATTATCCCCTCGCTAATTGCATTGGTCTTTTGAGTAATGAGATCGAGGTGGTCTTCTTTATTATTCTCTCTCCAACTTTGTTTGTTGGTCCATTGAGTTGAGAGATCGAAAATTCTTCTCTATTATTCTCTTCTCAATCCAAGAAAGGTAGGTGCAATAAAACCCAAGAAAGGGGCACTAGCACAACCACATTAAAAGGTAGGTGGATTGCCTACCCTCCTTTAATTGTACCCATTGTAAGGAGATTGCATTAAGATACAGTGACAAAGTGTCATAATTATGAAGACATGTTAGCGTCCCCTCCAATCTTTTCTTCTCTTGAGAATTGAGCCTCATTTGACTCCTCTCCTTGTCCCAACTCAAGGGGAGGGACTTGCGATACCCATGAATATCCAACTTAACACACATGTGACTAGACTTGTTGACTAGCCTGACGCACATGACATTTGACCACATTGAAGGCACGATCATGCCCTTCTGCTAGTGTCAAAAAGGTCTAGGGTCGTGCCTATCAGGCATGGCTGTGCCCTCAAATCAGAATGAATCAGACCATGGGTCGTGCCTACAAGGCACGACCGTGCCTCTCTTCTAGAATAAGACTAGCTGGGGGGTGAATACAAAGCATGGCCATGCTCACAAAATCCTTAAGGTGAATTTTCAGGCCGTGCCATGAGACACGGCCATGTCTCACGTAGACCTATAAATATCTCTTTTTGCATCCCTTTTGGGTATCTTGGAAATCCTAAGGTCTTGGCTTGGGGCCGGTGCCTCCCCACTCTGGGGAAGGCCCTAGAAGTTTCATCCTTGTCGATCCATCCTACTCTGGAGCGAGAAGAACTTCCAAGGATGCCCGAGATTCAAGATAAGTCCTCCCCTCTCTTGTGAATGACAATTTGTTTGTATTCTTGTTGTAACCTTCTTGTAATGGAGTAGATCTATGAGTTTAGAATGTAGGATGAACATTAATGTCATGATGATCATGTAAGAACTAGTTCATGTTATTTTTTCCTATTTTATGAAGTGTTTACACTTGCTTTATGTTGTATTGTGTATCTTAAACTTGTTTGATGATATGCTTGTGTGAGCGCATGTACATGATTATGAGGGGTAGATTACTGTGTAAGGAGATCTTAAGATCGTATGACCGGAGCACTTCGTGATAAGAGGTAAACCTTAATCGGACTTTCTGAAGTAATCCTTACATGATGATAAACTCCCATAAAGGATAGCTAATGGTTGGTGGCCACTAGGATAAGGCCCTTAATAGGGGGTACTCGGTGACAGAGGATATGACATTTGGATCGTATGACCGGAGCGCCCTGTGACAGACGGTAAACCTTAACCGAACTTTCTGGCGTGACATTTACTGGAGGGTCACCACACTAGGATTTCAAGTTCAAACGCCAATGTAGCCTGACGAGGTCAAGTTGGTATCTTAGTTAGAATCTCTACAAGGTGGTAAACAAAGAGAGTAAGGGAGTGAATATGACTTAGGGATATCACCTAGCATTGATGTGAAACAAAAATCCTAGACTTAATCATCTCATTCCATAAATTCTCAAGTCAATCTCTCTCTCTACCATATCCATAACTCTCAACCTTTTCACTTTTTGTAGAGTCTAGATAATTAGTCTTGTGACATCACTATAGCTATCAACAGTCCATATGGATTTGATATTTTTTATTATTTGACCATGACCGTATTTTTGTGGGAGTCTATCAAGTTTTTGGCCTGTTGAAATTATCAATCACTCGATTCTTTCAAGTGCCCCTTTCCTCTTCCAAAATGCTAAGCTCCCTAGAACCCCTTTGACTACTAGAAGGCGTGGTCTCTCGAATGCCTCTTCAATTCCAAGTGCACGACTTCCTGAGTGTTTACATAACTTTGGACATAATTTGCCCCTTCGAAGAGCGTGGACTGTTGTCCACCCTTATATGACGAGTCTAATGCCCAAAAGGCCCCGACCTATTATAACCCTTGACAAGAGAAAGCGATGACCTTACATGGCTCTTGCAGGGCATGAGTCCCACTCGTACGAGGTAGAACAAGGTGCATGCTCGGCTACTACAAATTCTGAAATACTGCAGAATCAACCTATCTTAATTAGAACCCCTCACTTCTACTGTAAGGCCCACACTAATAGAGTTTAGGTTGTATAAAGAGGTAAAACCAACCATGGTATGAGAATCCCTGCCAACTGTCTCTCTCATTCTCTCTAACTCTTTTTTTTCTTTGGTCCATTTTTTCTCTCCCAAGTTCTCCCTTGGAGATTAATATAAGTATCAAAAGGGCTTGTCCAAATATTCTAGCGCCATTTGATATTTGTTGATCTACATAAGTCTATTCATACAATGGAAGAGAGCTTTGTCATTGACGTTAGCGAGGAAGTAGATTTCCGCAACATCACCAACACTCGTAGATGTTTATTGCCTTAAAATCACTTCTAGAATCAGCAAAGGAAAGGGAGAAAAAAAATTTATGAGTCAAGAATTTAGAAGACTTAAATTGTTAGGGATGAAATGAAATGCAAGAGGAAGTTCTCATGAAAAAAACACTTTATTAAGTCATCACGGGTTGTTTTTGTCTTAATCAACGTGTGCACGAGGGGTGCCATGGCTGTCTTGCACCTTTTTTTTTCGAAAATATTTACAGTCCTTATAATAAATGGAGAGGCTTTTAAAGTGCCATTTATTTTATATAAAAAGAAGGCCAAAGGTTCAATGATGTTGAACTTTCATTATAAACTTAAATACAACTTTAAAAAGCTAAAAAATTGAAAGAATGTCTAACCATGTAACTAGCAATTCATTTTATATTTTTAAAAATGACAGGTGGCGTTTATAAGGCAGTTCTTTGGATCAGTGACGAAAGTAGACTACTTGACCATGCGCCACGGCTTTATAAATGTATCCTTCTAATCACGTTCCATTTTTTTATTTCTGAATCTTTCTAATTTAAGTAAAGTAATTTAATGTAATGTTTTAATGCGATACGCATACTTTTATGTTTCTGAAAATCGTACAACAACAAAAATAGGCGCATTTGTCTCCAAACAGCAATTTTAATTTCCACAAGTACATAAAAAGGTCCCTGGAGGATGATTTCAAAGTTGTTGTTGGCATCAGGTTTGTCCAGCTGATTATTCACCTGCAGATATCTATTTTTTTCTTGAAAAGAAACAAATTAACTAACATCTTCATCATGTTTCCACCATTTGATTTTTGACAGCCCTCCATTGTGGATTCTCGCAGTCTTCATTCTGCTTCTTGATATCAATGGTATATAATTAGTTAAAAGTATTTCAACGAACTATAGTTGGTTTAGTAATTGTTCTTTTCTACACAATTGCCATCCCATTGATGCATGCAGGATATTACACGCTCGCTACAGTATCCTTTGTTCCACTTGTGGTAGGTCACTCCACTCCCTTCTTTCTTTTACAGCCATTCTTACTCTTATCCAATGACTTGAAATTACAGTGCCATAGAATTACATCGTAGGTTCTTTTACTTGTTGGCACGAAGTTGGAGCTCGTCATTATGGAAATGGCTCAAGAGATTCAGAATAGAACAAACATAATAATAGGAGCTCCAGTGGTTGAACCAAGCAACAAGTACTTTTGGTTCAACAGGCCTCAGTGGATCCTCTTCCTGATACATCTGACTTTGTTCGAGGTAAATTTCATCTACAACTGATTCCATGAATTGATAATCAAGTTAATAACCTTGTGGAATCAATCTTCCTTCTTATCAGTGTATCAAACAATTAAATCACGGTTGCAACATGATGATTCTGTTTGTGATTAACCATAATATCAGTTTGTTTCATATCTGTTATTTGAATGCTTGTGTTTCTGCAGAATGCATTCCAAATTTCACATTTTCTATGGACATGGGTAAGTCATTACTACCTCATAACCTTTCCAGAATAAAATTAGTGTGATTTTATTTTTTTTAAGTTCAAGGAGCAAATATGATAAAGGAAATAATAAATCAATTTCAGTAGTTTGACTATCTGTGCAGTACGAATTCAAATTGAAATCCTGCTTCTACGAGAAGTTTTGGCTTACGGTGCTAAAGGTGGCGATGGGGATAGCTCTACAAGTCTTGTGCAGCTACATCACTCTCCCCTTGTACGCTTTGGTGACACAAGTAGGACAAAGATGCACATCTTAGTAATGTTGTTGTTTTAAATTGCGTTTAAAGCAAACCGAGATGAATGTTTGACGATGATGGCAGATGGGGTCGCACATGAAGAAGGCAATATTCGAGGAGCAAACAGCAAAAGCCCTGAAGAAATGGAGAGACGCTGCGAAGAGGAAGAAGAGACTGAGGGATGCAGGGGCGAGCGTGGCTTCGGGGCTGACCAGTGGAGATGGAGAGGCAACGCCAAGCCGGGGGTCATCGCCCCTGCACCTGCTCTACAAGAGCAAGGCCAAGTCAACTGACGTAGAAAGCGCTCCGGCGTCGCCCAGGTTTTCTCACTCAGACAGGGATGAGGAATCGGAAGTCAACGCTGTGACGCTGCAGGAGTTTGAACCAAGAAGACCACCCACGCCCACGGACGATAAGACTCACCACCAAGATTTTTCATTTCCTTCCTCTTATCGTAGTTAATACTGGCTTGTGCTAGTCATTCTGTATCAATTCATTTCTATCTTCTATAAAGAAACATTCAGGATTAGTATTGTGTGATGTACAACAAACCAAAGAAGTCAGTTCTTTGTTTCCAATAGAGAAAAAAAATAATGTTGGCAATTTGATGATTTTAAAGAGAGGAGCAAAAACACAAAGAAGCTTTGCGGAGGACATTGGTGGCCTAATAAGGTTTAAAAAATAAATCATCAATTCTAGTAAATGGAGTGATGTGGAGGTAAGTAAGGGTGGTCTTTAACTCGGTCATTAGAGAATAATCCCTTGATTTGGTCAACGCAGGAATTATATAGCATGATCTAACATTTGATCAACATAGTACTTCATATAATGTGTCAACGATTTCCTATTGACCAAGCTAACCAATTGAGTCAATCTGCCAATTGAGTCAATCTGATTGGCCAAGCCGATCTGACCGACCCAGCCGATTTGACCAACTGAGCATTCTGACTTGCTGACCTCATAAGTTGTCAACCTCCTAGCAAATGGTACGGTACTTCTCCTTTTATAGTTTCTTAATTTCTCGGCACTGTTAATTTTCCTTGTGATTATTTGCCAGGGTGGTTGGAGATAATAAATATTTCTCTCTTGTTGCAAATGGTACGGTGGCGACATCTCCTTTGTGTTGATTGAGGTCAAGGAAAGAATCAATCTCTAAAAATTATTTTTTGTTGATGCAAGAAACACTAGATCTTGTCTAGAGTTTCGATATTTAATAATACACCTAGGTCTGGTCAGTTTGACCAAGGATTGATCTAAATAGGACCTGATGTGTTGGATATGAATGAAGTCTAGTCAGACTAGATGACTAGCGAAAAGTCCTAGTCGGTTAGAGTAGGCAGTGGAAGACCTGGTGAGTGAAGCTAGGTAGGAAAAGTCCTAGTTGTAGACTAGGCAAAGGAAAGTTCTGATTTGGAGGATCAGACAGAAGTCTTAGGCAGGTCAAGTGCACCAGGTACAAGTCCATGCAGTATCGGAGGATTGGGAAGCATGACCAAAGTCCAAGTGAGTAAGGTCAGGAGCACCAGAGGCTTAGTGAAAGTCTAAGCAGTCAGGAGGACCGGCCCTAGCAGCAAATTCCTGGGGGCCGAGGACCATAACTAAGCGGAAAGTCCAATAAGTCTGGAGGATTTATTGGCAAAACTTCTACCGAGTGAAGTGGATAAAGGTGCGTTCCCAGAGTAGAACAGTAGGCATCAGACTAACTCAGGATTTCGATAGAAATATGAAGTTAGACCCACAAAGTAAGATTTAGGTTGCTTACATGTTTGTATGCTTGTCTTACAGGAACTAGGAGCTGGAAGCAAGATAAAGAAAATATAAGTGAAGCAAACAGAGGCAGCTGAACCAAGTCCGAGGTCAACTTAGGTCAAACCTGAGTCAATTGGATCCAGGTGACTTTATTTGGGGTTCCAGTCGATCAGACGATTCAGGTGACCAGATTGTGGATTTCAGACGACTCAGGATCAGATAAATGCAGCAGAAGTTGAAGTCTATCAAGACCCTCCACATTAGCACGGAGTCGACCAGAATGGAGATTCCAGTTGACGAGAAGCGCCGAGTCAATTGCGAAGATAATGGATCAACGATCTACGTGGAGTCACCCAGAACGAGATTCTAGTCGACCGAAATGGACTATAAAAGGAGGTGAACGTGAACAACAAGATGAAATCAATTACAAGTCATCCTCTCCTTCTAGTAGTGGTTCTGAACGAGAACGAGGTCAGGCTCTTGCAACCGAGTAAGATCAGGAGGTGTGCACGATGCTTAGGACTTCCAGAACGACATTAATTATTTGGTTTAATTTCTATCTTACTTTCTATTCTTATTTATTATTGTTATTTGGACTGTAAGATGAGTTTCTCCACCTCCGAACGAACGTTCGAAAAGGAGACCACTAGTGGACGAGCGCCTCTTGTACATAGGCCTTGGATGTATTAACCATGAGGGTTAGGAACTAAGCAAAAATTTGTGTGTCCATGTGCTTGTTTTACTAATCCACTGCTAAGTTATTCTAATAGAATGATCGAACGAGAAACGACGACCACGCTATTCACCCCCCTCTAACGCATTAAATGATCCTACAAATCCTTGTATAGTGTTATTCTTTCCGCTGCCCTCTCGATTTCTATCTACGCAAGATTTTATGAGTATTATAGAAAATTATAAAAATACAACGTATGCACTATTCACCCCCTCTAGCGCTCTCAATGATCCTATAGCACTAATTTTGAGCGTCTCCGTTCTGATACCAATTGTAAGACCAGTGAGAGCACTAGAGGGGGTGAATAGCGCTTATCGCTATTCCAAGGCTCGTAGTCTTTGACTGTATTCATTCTCCACTAATAAACACTTTCTCGCACGAGAAAAAGTTTCATCTTTACAAAAAGTATAGGAACGGTAACACTTTTACCGTCCTAAGAATTAAATACAATAAACTAAGTAAAATAAAATTACTATGTTACCGACAAATGGATTAGCAATTGCATGTGGTTATCGGTGCAACGTCTCAATGTTGTGGCAACATCTAGGGAGCTTCGATCGTGTGAAGAGTCACCATGGAATGAGCGTGAATGTTTCGTTTAGGGTTCCCTTTGTAGCTTCTTATATGGCAGATTTGAGCACCTGGTTTACCTTTTGAGCACCTCCACATCAGTCCATTGATTCACTATCGTAACTGACATAGCTGTTAGTGAGAGCCCTAGAGCCAATCATTTGATGATTGTTGTATAGACTCATTGTATCATATTTCTACATTTTATAAAGGCATTTTATTGTGGTTATTATATTTACTTGATATTCGTGTCATATAACTAAGTATAATAATGTCCTTGAGTAGATCGTTCATATCTATATCAATCGATTGATTGAATCGATAGTGAGATGATATAGAGAACACTACTCTAAATGATTCATAGTCAAGTATTAACATTCAAGGACAATGTTAATGCGACGAGACTAGCATGTAGATCAACATGATGACTTGATCTCACAAGTCATGGATATGAGATATCAAGTTGACACACGGGTATGCATTGGAGAATGTATACTGAATGACCTGCCATGAGAAAGTATCATGGATCCTCTCCGACTCTATCCGGTCCAGAGAACGAGCTACCAAGCCCTCTCTGACCTAATCCGGAGAACGAGGCTACCGAGCCCTCTCCGATCTCATTCCGGTCCAGAGAACGAGCTACCGGGCCCTCTTGACCTAATCCGGAGAACGAGCTACCGAGCCCGCTCCGATCTTATTGATCAATCTGAATATATTGAACTTAATTCTTATCCAATTAAACTGAACTTAAATCTGTGTCAACATCAAAATAACAATCGGGACAAAACTGCATCAACATGCTTGTCTTGTAGGAACCAGGAGTTGGAAGCAAGATGGATAAAAAAGAAGTGAAGCAAACAAAGACAACTGAATCAAGTTCGGGATCAACTCAGGTCAAACCTGAGTCAACTTATTCCAGGCGACCTGAATGGTTCCAGGCGACCCGATTGATGATTCAGGCGACCTGAATGTTGATTCCAGACGACCTAAATGTTGATTCCATGCTAGATTTAATTTTTCTGAAAATTTAGATAAGTTTATTGAAAATTTAGATAAGCTATATAGAAAAAGTCAACTTGGAACTTATCAACAATAAAAATTCCTCTAATTTGAATAAAATTAATTAATAAATCTAAATTAAATAATAAATTAACTAATTAAAATTTAATAAATTTAATAATTAATAATTTAAATTTAATTAATCTAGATTTAATATAAATAAATAAAAAATTAGATTAATTTTTTAACTTATTCAATCAAGATAAGGATAAATTGATTAATTCAATTTTAATTAATTTAATAAATCTAAAAATTAATAAAAATTCAACCAAATAAGATAAAATTAATAAAAATTAAGATAAGTTGATTAATTTAAATTCATTTAATAATTTAATCAAGATAATCTTAATAGTAAGAAGAATTCAAAACCCATCAAAAGAAATCCTAACATTAATAATTTAATTACGAAAAATATAAAACTAAATCTTAAAAATTCTTATAATAAATATTCAAATCTTAAAAATAATTATTCAAATTTAAATATTAAAAATATAAAATTAAATAATAAAATAACTATAATCGGGTATCCTTTAATTATGAAACATTGTATAATTCTAAGAAATTAAATTAAAAATTTTAAAATGAAATCCTAAAATTTAGGGAAATAATTTTATGAATTTTAACAAGTTAAATATAAATTTTAAAAAAATTAAATTTAAATAATAAAATTACTAATTCAACCATAACTTAATCAAACTATATAAATTAATAATTCAATCAAAACATAATCAAATAATAAACAAAACTTAATCAAACTATACAAATTCAACCAAACTTAATCAAAACTTAATTTAAAAATTCAAAACTTAAATTCAAAATTCAAAACTAAATCAATTAAAATTCAAAATTAAAAGACATGAATCTAATTATAATAAAATACTTATAATTATGAAACTGAATTAAAATATTACTAAATGAAACTAAAATTTAAATAAAATTAAAAGTGTGTTAAAGTGGGTTGACACACTCGTGGGTCCATACGAAATATATCAAATTGAGAATTTGATACATTATTAGAAATTAAAAAATTACTTAAATTATTTGACTCATGCATACGTGTAATGAATATGTATATGCTTTATTTTAAATATACAAACATGTCATGTCGTCATGTTTAATTACTGCTTAATTTAGAACGATTAGTTAAGGATACATGAATGGTTGACACTTGCCAACATAGCACCAAGGTGGGGCGAGATGATAGTACGTTAGGGAAGCTTGGTCTAGTTAGTTAAGTGGGGTAAGGAGTACCTTGAGTGACTTGCTTAGCTAAGTGAAACTGACCGAAGCTACCTTGCCACATCCTAAACTATTTAGACCAAGGCTTCTCAAGATGTACTTGATTAAGGTCATAATTTCTTAAAATGGTTTTGTCTAAGGAAGTGATCGTTGTTCCGATAACCAAGAAGGCCCTTGCCTCACCATGACCTGGAAGTCGATTTTTGAAATGTGGACTTAATTGACTGACAGTTAAACCTGAATCTAACACAAGGTCAAACATTCATTAGAACTTAACTTAAAATTAATAAAGATAAAATTTGTAACTCATCTCACAAAACCCATAAGGTAACCCTTGTATGTCATGTATTGAGGCTCTCAGAATGGGTGAGATGATAAGGACATTAAAATACAAAGTTTTGAAAAACTTCTTCAAAAATTATTATAAATATTTTCATAAAAATTATTTTTGAAAATTTGATATTTACTTGAGATTCGTGCTTACTGGGTGTAACTATATGCTAAAACTTTCAAAACTTTATATCTTGGAAAAATTGATTGACCAATACTTAAACACAAACCTCTAGGTCAACACTAAGTTTAAAAACCCTAAGACACATAGACAGAAAATCATTGTGGTTAACAAGGATATCCTAAGAAGAGTGTCTAGTTGAGGGGGATGTTATTCTTGAAAGACTTATTTTTTATAGACCTCCTAAAAAAACTAAGTTTAAAGAAAAACACTAATAGTTTGAAAACATTTTTTTAACTCATATTTTAAGAAGATGTTTAAAGTGAGCTTTTGACTTGGAACAACTCCTGAGACACATAAGGAGATTGCCTTGTAGTCGACAAGGAGTCCTAACACTCTGTTTGGATAGAGTGAGGGACGGTTCATTAATGGAAGGGGAAGGGAGGGGAAGGAAAGGGAAGGGAGGAGAAGAAAAGTAACCTTGTTGGGAGGAAAGGAAGGTTCAAAGGAGAGGAAATGGAAGTTAAAGATATAAAATGTCAAAAATATCCTTATTATTATTAAAATTTTTTTGAGATAGTCGTTGAGGGATCGGAAATGGCGATGAAACCGACCGACGGTGGTGTTGTATCCCATGTCCTCCATCCTTCTTTCTCGCTTCCGCTCCTTGCTCTTCTTCCCCGACATCTCGGCATCGCTCCCATCTTCCCGCTGCGTCTTCGTCGAACTTGCCCTTCCGTACAAGAGGCCGCACGCGGATCTGAGTCCACGCTGCTTTTGCCCGCCGACTTCGACGCTATGGTCATCCTCTGCCTCCCGGTCCCCGCGGCATTCCACTCCTTGGTAGCCTCCCCTTCCTCCAATCTGACCTCCACACGCACTTCGGCTGTCTCGCCCGCACCCACGGTCCCATCTTCAGCATATGCCTTGGCGCCAAGCTCAGCATCGTAATCTCCTTGCCGAGGTCCTCCGCGACCACGACGCCGCCTTTGCCAACTGGGACGTCCCCGCCTCCGCCCGCGTCATATCCTACGGCGGCGACGCCGACATCATGTGGAACCCCAACGGCCCCAAGTGGCGGATGCTGCGCCGCTTGTGCGTCCGCGAGATGCTCTGCCCCGCAGGGCTCGACGCCGTCTACGCGCTGCGGCGCCGGGAGATGCGCGCGACGGCGGCAAACATCAAGCGCAGGCAGGGACCGCGGTGGACGTCGGCGCGGAGATGGGCGCTAGGAGCGCGGTGGGGAAGGAGTTCCAGGAGGTGGTGGAGATCACTGATCGGTTTAGATGGGTAAAATTGGAATAGACATGTTTAATATTTACTTCCCCTTCCTTACACCCCAATTTGGGGTGTAAAAAATTGTGCTTATTCATGAGCATGGAAGGGGAAGCTTTCCCTTTCTTTCCCCTTCCCCTCCTTATCTCACCCCATCCCAAACACAGGTAAAATTTTTTTCCCCTTCCTTACCTTTCCCTCCCTTTCCCTCACCTCCTCCCAAACAGACTGTAAGAGAGTGTCAGATTTAGGGAGAGACCAAGCATAAAAGTTTAATTAAAAATTATATTTTAAATACCATAAGTTATTTACTCTATTGATTTAGATTAACCCCTAAGACACTTAGGGAGTTATGGTTAACAAGGAGCTCTAAGGAAGTGTCATGTTTAGGGCCGGGGTGGTCCAAATCGAAAGAGTGAAATTATTTCAAAGTTATTTTTTATATACAAACTCTTAAAAATTCATTTTAAAAATCTTTGAAAATTATTTAAAATTATATTTTAAAATTATTTTAAAATATTATCTATTATTCTTTTGGTTTGGGTCAAACCCTAAGACAAGCAAGGAGATTGCTTTGCGGTTAACAAAAAGTTCTGAGGACGTGTCAGGTTAAGGGGGAGATTCTGACTTAAAATGATAATAACTAGTTTTTCAAAACTATCTATTTTAGAAATACTTATTTTGAAAATACTTTTAAAAAATTATTTTAAAAATCTTTTCAAAACTTATATTTGAAAACTATTTTGAAAAACATACTTTAAAACTTCTTTTAAAATTATTGCAAAATTTATGTTTGCAAAATTATTTCAAAACTCATTTGAAAATATTTTGAAAAATTGATTTAAAGAAAAAAAGGGGACTTTGCAAAAGTATCTTGAAAATTCTATAAAAAAATTATTGTGAAATACTTTCAAAACTTGATTAGAAAATCTTTTGAAAAATTGATTTCACAAGCCTTTGCAAAATTATTTTGGAAAATTCTATTATGGAATATCTTGAAAAAGCCTGTCATTTGAAAATCACTTAAAAAAATTATTTTTTTAAAACTACTATGGTCTTTCAAGAATTGTCAAGACTAAGTTGTGATCATAGGAATACCATAATTGTTGATGTAAAATTGACTTAAAATTAATATTTTTTGATATGTGAAAAGGGGGAGAAGGGACTTAAGTTAATCATATAGATTTCTCCCAGATTATTAACCCTGACCCATATTAACTTAAGAAATTATTAAACATAAAAAAGGAGGAGATTATTAGTGCAAGAAGCACTAGATCTTGCCTAGAGTTTTGATGTTTGACAATACACCTAGGTCTGGTCAGTTTGACCATGGGTTGATCAAAATATGACCAGATGTTTGATGTGAGTGAGAAGTCTAGTTAGGTCAGTTTGACCAGATGACTAGCGAGAAGTCCTAGTCGGTTAGACTAGGCAGCGGAAGCAGTGGAAGTCCTGATCTGGAAGATTGGGCAAGGGAAAGTCCTAGTTGTAGGCTAGGCAAGGAAAAGTCCTAGTTGTAGGCTGGGAAAAGATAAGTTCTGGTTTAGATGATCAGGAAGAAGTCTTAGCTGTTGATGTAGTTTGTCCCGATTGTTGTTTGGATGTTGACACAGATTTAAGTTCATTTTAGTTGGACAAGAATTAAGTTCAATATATTCAGATGGACCAGATGGAGTCGGAGAGGGCTCGGTAGCTCGTTCTCCGGACTAGGTCAGAGAGGGCTCGGTAGCTCGTTCTCTGGACCAGATGGAGTCGGAGAGGGCTCGATAGCTTGTTCTCCGGACTAGGTCAGAGAGGGCTCGGTAGCTCGTTCTCTGGACCGGATGAAGTCGGAGAGGGCTCGGGAGCTTGTTCTTCGGACTCGGTTAGAGAGGGCTCGGTAGCTCGTTCTTTGGACCGGATGAAGTCGGAGAGGGCTTGGGAGCTCGTTCTCTGGACTAGGTCAGAGAGGGCTCAGTAGCTCGTTCTCTGGACCGGATAAAGTCGGAGAGGGCTTGGGAGCTTGTTCTTCGGACCGTGGAACTACTTACTAAATCTAGCACAAAAAGGTGGAGAGAATATAGATCATGAGTTGTGTGGGGGAGATGGGAGTGTTTTAAAGTGCTTTATCCTAGAAGTCGGAGAAAGGGATCGACTGTGACACTGATGGGTGAAGCGATCCTAGGATTTCGGACTCCTCAGAGAATGTATTAATAGTCATGGATCCTCTACCTTTCCTCAATAACTGTTCAATTGTAGGAATGTCAACCAAATTATCCAATTCAACCTCGTCAGGAATCCTCGAATTAAATCATTGGTGTTCTTACGTCACTCGTTATTGGTTTGAAACGGTTCTAGAAGCCCGGTTCAAGGTCTGCCCGTGTCACTCAGGCGCCCCGGAAATACTAAAAGAACCCTATCCCCTGTCACAGGATATCCTTTTACAGATCTCTCCCCAATAACAAATGACCGCTAACT
>NC_133875.1:9599916-9622524 GCF_044706935.1 Curcuma longa | reverse complement strand
AAAGTATCATGGATCGTTATATGAGTGTCATATACTTTCTCATATGGCTATTAGTATGACTATTAGTCCTTGGACCTTAAAGTCACCATGGTTCCCTACATAAGGAGTTACTTATTTTGACTTTGTCAAACGTCACCCGTAACTGGGTGGACTATAAAGGCGATTACTGGGTATGTAACAAATTATGCTGAGGGATGTGAGTGATGTAGATGAGATCTATCCCTCCTATATGACGGGAGTGATATCATAGTTCTTGATAGAGTGAGACCACTAAAGTGCATGGCCATGCCCAAATGAGTCAACCTGTGATGTTGAGCTCGTTTGATTGTAGTTAGTCTACTTGGAGTTCAAGACATAGATTGATTAGAGGATGACACAGTCTATGCCTCAGTTTGATCAATCATGATATCTGGGATAGAAGGACATTGTCACATATTATGAAGAGTCAAAATTAATAGTCACAAAGGTGATGTTGGATCTCAACATTCTTGTAACTTGGGTAGTAGTGATGTATTGCTAGATACTGCTCACTACTTATGCTTCTAAATGAGTTTAGGAGCATTGTCAACGTTACAAGAACCTATAGGGTCACACACAAAGAACAATTAGGTGGAGATAAGGTTCATATGATGAACCAAGAGGATTAGATTCATGTGCTGAATCAATTTGGATTAAATGTAATCCAAATTAGACTAGTTGAGTTGATTTGATCAACCTTGGGAGATTAGAAGTCAAGTTTGACTTGACTTGAGAAGGAGGACTTTATAGTTAAGTTTGACTTTACTTGGGAGTCAAGTTTGACTTGACTTTGTGTCATGTCATCATCAAGTTTGACTTGACTTTTTACCATGTCATCATTCATGTTGACTTAACTTATGTCACCTCATGGTCAATGCTTGACTTGACCATTTGACTTTGAGGTGAGGTGGCATAAGTGGTGACCAATGATGATGCTCCATATCATCATAGGTTGCCTCCTCATAGGGGTTACAAATGTGGTTTGTAATGATGGGAAAGTCTTGAAAAACCGTTCCGGTAGATTCTTGCAGAATAAAAATTTTTCTCAGAAACGATCTCAAGTTGCCCGACACATTTAGATCATTGGGATCTTGTGTTTGGTTTACAGGATCCAATATAAAAGGAATAATTTAACTTATGCGGAAACATTAAATTATACCTTTCTCCGGGCAGTTATGAAGGATGAAGTTTATACCCGAAGACTTCTTGATCTTCTGTTGTATTCCTCTCCTCTTCTCGAACGTTGTGTGGACAACGATCCTTCGAGATTTCTCCACCAAAACTCTTCTCTTCAATGGCAAGTAATCAAGCAACCAAGCCTTCCTTTCCTTCTTCCTTTCTTCTCCTTCCATATATATATATATATATATATATATATGATATAAATTAAAAATTAAAAAAAAAAATCAATGATGTTTGTCCAATTGCTAGTTATGGTGATTGAAAACAGGATTTGTTCCACCAGAAAGAATTCCAATCAAAATAATCATAGATGAATTGGCAATCTAACATTAAACAGCAGTGTAAATCTAGCTGCTCCAATTATAGCTAGAAATTTAAACCTAAGGGGCATCTGCATCTATTGCCATTCACCACATACACCTGACCCACCACACTATACATGAATAAGTGACAGCCAATTAAAAGCGTCAAAATCAAACATGAAAATCACGTGTATACAAAACAGAACATAAATTAATTCATTATATTTAATGAGAAACATGAGCATGAGCAACTCATTGTCTTTTTTTCACAATTGACTGATTTGCAAACCTCTTCATTTGGCAAAATATGACACCTGCAACCTAAGTCATTTAAAAATGTTCCATACTAGTTGGTTAGTTGAAGCTCAGGAAGGAACATAATTAGGTACTTCATTTGGTTGTGGCCACACCATAATTGCTGGAATTTTCACAAAATTCATCTTGATGGTTCCTCCATCCACAATATGGCTAAGGAAAATAAGTGTCTAATCAGCAAATAAGAACTTTTCTTTCTTAAAAATAAGTTGGATCTCTCATAGAACATAAAAAAAACTTGTTGCAAACATTATATGCTTCTCTATTCTTCAAGCCTAGATCATCCAGATAAACAACAACAAAGTGATTGAAAAAAGGTTGGAGTATCTTATTCATGAGGGTGCACAAGCTTGTAGGAGCATTTGTGAGGCCAAAGGGAATCACTAGGAACTCATATGAGTCATATAGGAATGCAAGAGTTTTTAGTTCATCCCAATTATCCCGACAAGATACTATCCAGATCTCAAGTCTAATTTTGTTAACTATTTGGCATCCCCGAGTTGATCAAATAAATCAACATTGAGATGAATCAGGTGCATATCTCTAATTGTGATATTGTTCAAGGCTCGGTAGTTTATGAACAATCATGAAGATCCATAATAATTATTTTAGAAAAGGACTGATGCTCCATATGGTGCTTTGGAAAGTTGAATCCATGCATCCAACAACACCATATTGCTTCCTCAATTCATCTAACTAATTAGGGGTCATTGATAAGGTGGGAATGATGGTGGCCTTGTTACTTCCACCATCTCAATGCTATAGTACATCTCTCTCCTTGGTGGTAACTAACTGGGCATGTCTGGTGGCATTACATCATTAAACTCCTTCATGACTTCCAGTACTTTTATAGGTGGAACTTGGGAATCTATCATCTGTCTTTCCTCCATACGAGTTGTCAAGGAAGTAATCTCTTCATGACAAACACCCTTAGCAACATGCATTATGAGTAATTGTTGGAGCAGGTGGATCAAAACGATGGTCGATAGAGGGGAAGGAGGTGTGTGAATGTGATTCGTGCTTGCAAATGGAAAATTAATACTCTTACTACGATGTTAGCAAGGACATAACAAAAAGATTAGCAATGGAATCAATTATAAAAGTACAAGCACATATCACAATGCTAGCATAGGCTTTTAACATGGGTTGACATCCCTATGACTCCTGCTCCGTGGCCTATATCACTCCCGGAATCTTCTATACTTTCTCCTTCTCAACAGCATGGAGGTAGAGAGACCTCTTACAAGATGTTCACAATTCATACAAAAGGCTTACAATATAGGTGTTAGGATTTACAATATGGCTTACTAAAAAAACAAGATACTAGCATGTAAAAATAGATGTTGAAATGAATTTGTAGCCTTTAGAACGCATTTAATAGCCTATTCCTCAAAGTGAATCTTTGATACAATCTTGCTATTTCGCGCTCATTTAATGTCTCGTTTGCACCATCAGTCAACTAATCCACTTAAGTCGACACCCAATCCATTTGTTATGGCTTTGTTGAAGGTGTCTTCTTGTAGCATATGTCCACCGATCATCAACATTAATTGACTTGTCTTATCAACTTTCACTGTTTCCCTTGCATCACGATCATTTCCTTTCGCAACTACTACTTCATCTGGGCTCCACTTGTCAAGTGCTCATAGGCATCAATATACACCATTCTGTTTGTTACTTAAGTCGACTACCTAATCGACTCAACTATTAAGCAATTAAAGGACTCCTTTACTTGACTATTATGTTGACTGCGAGCAATCTAATGTGACCAAGTCCGTTAAATTGAGTGCTACCCTCATTGGAGTACATTTTCTCTCAAATCTCAACTCACCATACTAGCTATCTCCACCACAAGGTCATATCTCATCAAGCTTCTCATCCCTCAAATGCATTTAGCCCTTGGCTCTCTCCCTGTGCCACTATTCACACTATTTACGTAGTTCATCTCTCAGCCATCTCCTATCAAGCTTTTTATCCCTCAAATGCATTGAGCCCTCAGCTCTCTCCCTATGCTATCCTTCAAGCTTTGCTTATGTAGTTCACTACTAGGCATAGCTGCACTCTGATGTTCTTTGTTTTGCAGTCCTTTAGATATCCCATATCATTCTTCATCAATCTTCACGAACCTTGAGTCATTAGGCAACAATGACCTTGACCATGCCAAATCATCTCTATGTGTGCATTTACTAAGTCCTTGTACACAAAAACACATATCAAATTACAAGGGAAGGTCTAACTTAAACCTTTTGCCTAAAAATCAAAATTTCTTGCACTGAATTTAATGCTTTAGAAACATTTGTACATTAAATGTTGCATGAATGGTAGCATTTTTTGCATATTTAGTTATTTACTTAAACTGAAGTAAACTTGAACAGTCAACTGCAAGTCTCTTAAATGTGTGGATAACCTTTGAAATTGGCATGATAGAAGCAAGTTAGTAGTCATTGATGCTCTACTTTGACCTAACCAAGCACTTAACCATAGAATTTGCTAATCTTCTTGCATGCTTCACCACTATTTGAGGTCTAAAGAGCTTGAAACATCTAGACATTACAATGAATTACCATGGAGCTACTATTAAAGCAAGGTGGCCCAAAAGTCAGTCTTAACCAACAACCAAGAAATAAAATGAGCAGCAAATCAACTATACTGATCTAAATCAAGTCATGCCCCTTCAAAAGGAATGCTCTAAAACACACCAAATCTATGATGCTTTACCGTGACCTGCTGACAAACCAAGTACTTAACCATAAGATTTGTTATATCTCTCTTTATGTCTTACCACCAACACAACCTTATAAAACCTCAAAACATTGGTGTATTCTGTGGGTTACCACGTGTGAACAATGTGCTATTCTTAACAAGGTGTGACTCAAGAACACACAACTCAACTCAAAATCATAAAGTTCCATTTGTTTCTCAAGTGAACTCTGGCCCCAAACCATGCTTCATCTATTTATTTATAATCTGAAGGTGATGGTCCAATTACTGAATGCTCTTAATCTTCTCCACCAAGCGTACCTATGGTATGAGTGACGCTAAGATGCCAAGCTCTGATTTAACTTGTGTCAACCATATTAAAATTGAAGCATCAATGTACAAAATGAAACCTTCAATGAAACTCTTCATTGAAGGAAGATCTAACACTGAAGCAGAATTGGTCTCTGCTTTAACTCCTAAAAGTTCATCTCACAAGGGTCATCCTAAATGGACTTCAACCCTATTCGTCAACTGTGTTAGGCTTATCACCACCTTGAAAAATTCTTCAACGAGCTGCAATAATAACATAAAAGCTATATAAAACTATAGACCTGCTCCGTCGCCTTAGGTTAACCCTATTGAGTCAAGGTTGCTATAAAACTACACATATGTCATCCTTGGATTCCACATCCTAGAAAGCCAATACCTGATAGCCAGAAAACACTTATTGAATTTGGTAAAGAACTATTTTTACTCAGTCTTACCAACATTTCAAAGATGCACCTCATCCTTTTAACATAGATTAAATTACTATTCCATCAAAAAAAAGGCAATCAAAGTTAATCTGTGATCAAACTGCTCAGAAGGAATTCATAATATCCACTCCCAAATAGAAAAGCAATCTTCCGAGTTTCCTCATTTTTTAGGAGCTGCTGAAAGCCACGTCTTAGATCAATCTTGAAATAGAATTGGTGCCTTAAGTTGGTCAAATAAGTTATAAATTCTAGGAATAGTCTAGTTTTTTATAGTCATGGCTTTCATTTGTCACAGTTTAATGGATTCATCCTTCTGTTTGATGAAGAGGATAACTCTCCACAAAAATGCAAAATGGCAGATAAATCACTTATTTAGGATTTCTTTTAATTGATATTTAAGCTCCTCTAGTTCCTTCAGTGTTATATGATATGGTGCATTAGAAATTGGTGCGCTAGTTTGTAACTCAAAAGCAAAATCAATTTGTCGCTCAGGTGGAATACTCCTCCATAAAGACATTTGGGAACTCATAAACTGCAGGGATATCACACTTCTACTTCTTGTGCTAGTCGACTTAAATACTAGAAAGCGAAAAGGCCCTCATATTCCTTCATCATAAGTGTACAACATGGAAAGAAGAAATCAAAGATATTGATCATTTACAGATTCCAACAAAATTTCAATGAGGTGAATCATGAGGAAAAAAGTGACTACCTTCTTTTGATGGATAAGTTGACATGGTTTGAATATAACCAATCCACACCCAAAATCACGTTAAACTCAGTGATCAAAGGTCTATGAATAGCACTCTATCTCCAATTTCCAACTTACAACTTTTTAGCTCTATTAGAATATTTAGGAATATTAGTTTATAAAAATATATATTTTAGAATAGGTCTCCTATAATAGGTCCCTAAATCGGTATATAAATAGGGTCTTGTTTCTTGTAATAAAATAAGATTTTCCTTTATTATTTTACATGGTATCAGAGCGAGGTTAGGGTTAGGTTTATCCGCCGAATCCTAAAATCCCCTCTTCCTTCTCCTTTCTCTGTTCGTCGCCGCTGCTGATTTTTTTTCCTTCCCGGTCACACAGGAACACCGCCTTCCTCACGTGAGCGTCCGTAGGTGAACGGAACGATCCTGGTCTTCTTGTTGTCCCTTGCTGCGTTTCCGGCCAGCTCTAGAACCTCCGCGGCGAGGTACTCGAGAACGGCGATGAGGTAGACAGGAGCACCGGCGCCTACGTGCTCAACGTACTTCCTGGCCTTAAAAAACTGGGTGATCCTTCCTATTGAATTAGGCGAACGGAGGAGAAGACGACGGCGGCAGTTTCTCCAACACCTGAACTTCCTCCTTCATCGCCGGCCTCTTCTGCGGAAACGGCGCGCAGCAAGCGAAACCCAGCCTAAAGCAGCTCATCAGCGCTTCCTCCTTCCGATGGGGAACTGGAGCCCGGCCTTGCTGCTCCTCGAAGCAATGAACCTAGGTTTATAGAACAGTTTAAAGCCCTCATCCTCTACGCCAAAACACCTCCAACTCCCGCAGATCTCCGACTCCCGCAGATCTCTGCAACTGGTACTAGTCTCCTTGAGCTTCGACGCATAGAGTTCTCCAGCGCCGTAGAGAAGAAGCAGGTCGCTCAGCAGAAGTCCGAGCGGTCCAAGTTACTTGTCGCCCGTGCCGAGCAGGAGCGTCGTGCAGGAAGGCGGTGGGGTCGTCATAATAGGGAGAAAATATGTTCTAGATGACTAGTAATAGATCCCTTTTTCTTCTCTCTCTACTTCTGGTTATTTACCCTTTATCACCATGGCAAATGGTTTTCACATTTCCCAAAATCATTTTAAAATCAGTCAGTCCCTAAATCGGTATATGAATAGGGCCTTGTTTCTTGTAATAAAACAAGATTTTCCTTTATTATTTTACAAGCTCCATTGCAAAATATAAAACTCCCATGATGGGTAATAAGTAACACGGCTATAATGGAGTAACTCGAGCCCCCCCCCCCCCCCCCCCCCCCACACACACACAATTTCAATTTGTTAACAAATGCACATGCATTAACCGAATTGCTGCTACTAATATATAGGAATGCCACAAATGCAAATCATACCTCGAAGTATTGAGGCATCTTCTTACTGGGCCCCTCTTGTTGAGTTAGGGCAGACACCTTGGCTGATTGATATCTCATAATTTGTTGTTATTGCAACTATTGTTGGTTGTAATATGATTGAGTCTATTGCTATTACAACAGTTATGGGACTAGAGATCAAAAGCTATGTTGCACCCTCCCACGAAAATCCCACAGTCTCAATTTCTTACAATAACAGTAAATGTCTTGATTTATGGTTATGGTACATTCATGAGACATGGGTGCATATGCTACATATGTGCAGCACCATTCTCCTTTCCTCTCGGCTAATGTTGCAATAGTACTTTAGGCCTGTAATGGGAACCGAGACGATGTCAAGTCTCATCTATGTTAGCTTGCTTTTTAGGACACCTAGAATCTCCAACCAATTGAGTTTAGATCTAAGCTCCTTGTCCCCTACTTGGTACTTACCACTAGTTTACTGAGCTAGCCTAAATGATTCTACCAATGTTTCTCCTTAGAAATCTGTGGCTTGATAGTCTCAGTCTCTATGGCCAAGGATATCATTTGCTGATACGTAATGGAAAATGATCACATAGATGATAAATGATACTGAATAGCAAAGTTCAAGCCTAAATAATGTGTGCTCACTTCAAGTGAACTTGCATAATATCAACCTTTGGTGTTCGGTGTAGGTGAGCATCCCTATAAGAGTCATCCTTCAACCATGAGGGGCAGCAGCTCATTACACTATTTTGCAACCTCTACCGTGGACTCAACCACTAAGACTGACTCTCATACTAGATACCATTTGAAACTCCTTAGGAGGAGAAGTATGATATAATGAGAAAAAGAAGAAAGTAAAAAAATCATAATACTTTACAATAGATCACTCTTATGTTCTGAGACTTAATTGTCGTAAGACTAGAACCATAAAATCAGAAGAAAGCAAAAAAAACATAAGGAACAAAAATTGAAAATAATTTGTTGTTAAAACATGAACCTGACTGCAATATCAGTTAAATTGTCAAGACCTGATTGGTTCATTTCCCATACATGGAATGGGATCTACTTGCTACTAGGACAATTATGTTGATGCAGAGAACACCAGATGATCGAATCTTAGTTTTGATACTGGCAAAATATTCAAATTAAGTGTGTGATGATTACTAACGAGCTGATCTAAGTGTGCAGGGAATACAGGAAAGTCCTAGTTGAGGCTAGGCATAGGCAAGTCCTAGTAGACACTAGGCAATGGAAGTCCTGGATGTAGGCTAGGTAATGGAAGTCTTGGCTGGAGGCTAGGCAGTGGAAGTCCTGGTCTGAAGGACTAGGTAGAAGTCTTGGTAGATCAAATACACCAGGTGGAAGTCTAGGTAGGTCAGGTGGACCAATTGTCTAGCATGGAAATCCAAGCAGGTCAGATGAACCAGATGTCTGACAGTGAAAGTCTAGACAGGTCAGGTGGACCAGATGTCTATTCGAAAATTTTGGGAGCTGAGGATTGAGACTAAGTAGAAAATCCAACAAGTCTAGAGGACTTGATTAGCAAACAAGTAAATTTTCCGAGTGGAGTCGGTAAGGGCACGTTCCTAGTATGGGAATAGTAGCGTCGGTCTAACCCAGGATTTCATTAGAAATCTGAAGTTCAGACCAAAAACAGTTGCAAAACTATTTATCTTTTCCTGTTACTTTTTGTTCTGTGATAACTTATAATGCAGGAAAGGAGGAGCAGAAACTTTGGTTTCAGATGCCTTATCTAGATCCAGGCGACCGGAGTCCAGGTGTCCAGATTAGTTCCAAGCGACCGGACGTCAACTGAACGGGACCAGCAAAGCAATGAGGTAACAAAATCCCAGTGGTCGAGCCACCTTAACTTCCAGGCGTACGAAATGGTTCCAGACGCCTCGGATCTAGATAGGCATTGCGGAAGTCAAAGTTCATCCGGAACCTCCACGTCAGCATACAGCTGCCCAAAAAGGGATACAAGCGCCTGAAAGAACCGAGTCAACAACGCCGATGGTGGATTGACGAACAACGTGAAGGCGCCTGGAAAGCCCAATAAAAGAGCATCGAGGGAGACCCCACATAACATCAATTCAGAGGCAATCGACAATCGTCTGCACGCGAAGCAACAACCCGGAACATCGTCGTAATGCCGAAGTACTACACAAGAAGTCTGCATCTACTTTACTTCGGTAAATCTAAATGATTTGTACTTAATTTCTAAGGACGGTAACGTTATTACCGTTCTTATATTTCTGTAATCGTTAACTCCATTTCGTAAGAGAAGAGTTATTTAGTTGATTGTCCAACGTAAACGATCAACTGATCATGGGCCTTAGAGTAGCACCCTGTGGCTGTGAACCAAGTAAAACACCTATGTCTTTTTTGTTGTGTATTTACTTTCCGCTGCATTTATCATTCTGATCGTAAGAATTCACGGGCGACTTTATAAATTTCGAAAACGCTACCGATAGCGCTATTCACCCCATCTAGCGCTCTCAACAATCCTACAATTAGTATCAGAGCGAGGGGCGCTCGAACACAGTGCAACCACTGGTCGAGTAAGTTTTTCGATTTTTTTGAATTTTTATCGATTTATTCTATCTTCCTCCCGCACAACTAATCCAAGACCAAGTCTTGGAATATTTTTGTTGTTTATTCTCTGGGAAGGACTTCATCTACAGGAAAGGTAGAATAGAGTACCACCTAAAGACACAAGTGGAAATGTGGATCGTCATTCAAACGAGATTCACAATCTCGACCAATAATGACGGTCTGCCACAAACTTGCGACAAATGGGATGCGGTCACAAGGAAGAAAATTGAAGCAGATGCAAAGACAACCCAAACGTTATAATGCGGGTTGACCAAGGAAGAACTAAACAGAATCGAACCTTTTATCAGTGTCAAGGATCTATAGGACAAGCTCATAGAACTACATGAAGGTACATCAGATACGAAGGTCGACAAACGGGATCTTCTCATCAACAAGTTATACAATATTAAGATGATGGAAGGAGAATCAGCAAGTGGATTGCACACAAGAATTCAAGACTTGTTAAACGGACTGTAGGCGATTGGACAACCCGTTGAAAATCGAGATGTCATAAGGTACGCACTGAAAACGTTCCCTTTGAGCACTTTGTGGGCATCTATGATGGATGCTTACAAGGTCTCTAGAGACCTTTCGAAAATAAAATTTGATGAGCTATTTTCTAAGTTTAAATTACATGAACAAACCAATGTCATAACGGAAGAGAAAGGTATAGTTCTAATTACAGGACCAACCAAAGAAAGAAGGTCTAGAAAGTAGACAGGAAGAAGAGTCTGATGAATCAACAGATTCCGAAAGTAACGATGAAGTTACAACCGAACTAGTCAATCTAGTTCGAAAGATGCTACGGAAGAAGCGAGGCATAAAGAGATTGGAAGTAAAGAAGGTGTGCAAAAAGTCAATTCCAACAAACCATCTACCAACAAAACGAAACTCATTTACTATGGGTGCAAGTAAAAAGGTCACTTCAAATCAGAATGTCCTAACCAAAAGAAGGAGCGCAAGTCAAGAAAAAAAACGTTCAAAGCAAGATGGGACGAATCTTCATCAGAGGAATCAAAAGAAGAACCAACCACAAGCTTCCTTGCTCTTCCGGCTCGGGATAAACCAACTGGAATTGATAGCGAGTCTAATAGCGACTCAAACTCAAGCTACGGATTCGCATCCATTTCCGCAAGTGCACGGAATATCGCCAAGTAATAAAAAGATCGAATCCACAGGGACCGTGGAACTACTTACTAAATCTAGCACAAAAAGGTGGAGAGAATATAGATCATGAGTTGTGTGGGGGAGATGGGAGTGTTTTAAAGTGCTTTATCCTAAAAGTCGGAGAAAGGGATCGACTGTGACACTTATGGGTGAAGCGATCCTAGGATTTCGGACTCCTCAGAGAATGGATTAATCGACTTGGATCCTCTACCTTTCCTCAATAACTGTTCAATTGTAGGAATGTCAACCAAATTATCCAATTCAACCTCGTCAGGTATCCTCGAATTAACTCATTGGTGTTCTTACGTCACTCGTTATTGGTTTGAAACGGTTCTAGAAGCCCGGTTCAAGGTCTGCCCGTGTCACTCAGGCGCCCCGGAAATACTAAAAGAACCTTATCCACTGTCACTAGATACCCTTTTACGGATCTCTCCCCAATAACGAATGACCGCTAACTATTCCTCATAAGAATTCAACTATGTATTAGGAAATCCTTCGGAATCTCGCCCGGTTCAAGGTCTGCCCCTTTTACAGAGCGCCCCGGTATACGGCCTAATGATTCCCCAATTCATAGTAAATCCCTACCCTCATGGATTCACACACACACAATTTATCATCAAGTACAAGCATAAATCCACAAAGCAATGCACAGTATTTCATAGAAAACGGTAGATTAATCAAATCCAAATACAATCATCCATTACATCTGATTTATCCTACATCCTAGAATCTAGGGAAATCTACTCCATATCGAGGAGAATACAATCCAAAGGATAGAAGAAATACATCTTGTTCCCAAAGATAAACAAAGAAATGCAGGAAACTAGACTTATCTTCTTCCTCGGAGTGAAATCTCTGCGTAGATGAGATGGAAATGGTCTGGAGCAGTCGGATCGGTGATGGATCGTCGAATCTCTCTCCGAAATAGGCGTCGGCGGCTCTAGAACAACTCCGGTGGCTCTCCAAAGTCTCCCCCCTTTGCTAGGTCTCATTAGAGACCTATTTATAGTGCAGGGTTCGGAAGCAGCACGCCCCCGTGCACACGGCCGTGCCTGGAAGGCACGGCCTTGTGTTGGCTTCGGGCACAAGGTAAGGCACGGCCGTGCCTTGGGGGCACGGCCTGAAGCTGTGAAGTCTCGGATCTGGGGCACGGCCGTGCCTCTTAGGCACGGCTCAGAGTAGTCCTCCTTCTGTTTGATGGCACGGCCGTGCCTGGGAGGCACGGCCACACACTGGCTGGAGCTGGATGGCTGGACACGGCCGTGCTTCTGAGGCACGGCCTGCTGCTTGGGCTCTTCTGTTCTTGCACACGGCCGTGCCTGTGAGGCACGGCCTTCAGCAGAGGCTGGCTCCAAGTTGAAGACACGGCCGTGCTTTGGAGGCACGGCCATGAACTGGCTTGAATCTGTTTTGAAGCACGGGTGTGCTTTTGAGGCACGGCCTCTGGCTGCTGCTGAGGGGATTTTGGCACACGCCCGTGCCCATTGAAACACGGCCAGAAGTTGAATAGACATGGCCGTGCCTATGAGGCACGGCCCTGTCTTGCCTGATCTTCAATAATACTCCGTTTTGCCCGTTTTCGCTCCAATTTCCACCCTGAAACATGTTAAAGCACGAGCAGATCTCCGAACTAGGAAATGTAGAATATATGCCTAAATGCATGAATAAGGGATGCAACATACATAAGAATAAAGCAATAAGCTCAGAAAGATGTGCAAATAAAGCATGAAAACAGGTATACATCCTACGCACATCATTTTACTAGTCACACTTTCAGGAGGAGTATGAGTCAACCTTTCTTGTTTTGTATTCTTTCAAATCTGTTAGTTGAAAATTATTTTTGAAAATTATTTTTTAAAATATTTTTTCCCCTTAAAAATATTTTATTTGAATGCATGTTCATGAAAATGTTTTTTTAAAAACATCATATCAGGAGAGTTCATTTGGTTTGCTTTGAAATACTTAGATTTCAAAAACACCTACATATTTTGAAAATTGATTTCCAAAAAAAACACTTAGAATGTTTACTCAAGTTGCCTCCCCCTTACTCATGTTTACTTAGGCTATTTTTAAATAATTGACTCTAATTCTTGCTTAAGCCTATTTTTTCTTAGCATTCATTTCTACTCCCTTAGACCCAGTATATTTATTGTTTTTTGATGAATGACAAAGGGGTTGAGTAGGGTTAAAGCCCAGAAAAATGAGCCTATTTGCCTAGAAAAAAAAGGGGAGATTGTGTTTGCATGTGTAATCCATTTGTTGTTTGCTTGCACCTTGCACTTTCATGTTTACGTCTTGTGCTATCCATTTGCATGTGTAATATATCTATTATTTTTTCTAATTTTAACCTGAGTTGTCAATACATCAAAAAGGGGGAGATTGTTGGTGCAGTTTGCATTAACGATCAAACTCAGGTTTTGATGTATGACAAAGTGATTAAAGTTAGGTTGTTGTTGTTTCTGACCTCTTTAACTAAGTGTGCAGGGTCGAAAGACTTAGAACCAGACACCAGGCTGAAGTCCAGGGTGGTTGAGCCCTGGCAGGAAGTCCAGTTGGGTCCGCGAAGCCTGACAACTGGCTAAAGACCAAGTTAGTTGAAACTTGACAGAAAGACCAGGGTGGTTGAGCCTTAGCAGGAAGTCCTGGTGAGTTAAGAAGGTAAGTAGAGTTGCATGAGGTAAGTGAGGTAAGTCATTGGAGGAGCGAACCAGTGAGGACGAGTCCAATTTTGGACTTTAGGCGCGGTCCAGTCTAGACCCATTTGGGTGATCTAAATTGAGTCCTGGTTAGATCCTGGTCTGGGAGACAGGATCTAATTAACTTTGAATTTTATCTTAGTCCAAATAAATTGTGCTATCTTTGTTTTGTAGGAGTTACTTTTGGACTAACATGATTTTACAAGAGTCTTTTTGTAAAATTATCCTAATTGAATTCGACCATTTGTTTATATCATTGCACCAACAAATATCAGTTAATGTAAAAAAGTGTTAGGTCCAAAAGGATGTTCGTATCTCCACAATAGTATGATATTGTCCACTTTGGGCCTAAGCTCTCATGGCTTTGTTCTTGGGCTCTCCCCAAAAGGCCTCATACCAATGGAGATATCTTCCATCCTTTTAAACCCATGATCTTTTCCATGTGTTTTAGATGTGGGACTATGTTTGCACCTTTGCAACCCAACAATCCCACCCTCAAACAAAGGACCACAGGCCCCCCTCAAACGGAAAGCCTCCGTTTGATGTCCGAATCATCGAGCCACCAGGACTTCCTGCCCCTCGGTCCACCCTGACCTACTAGGACTTCCTGCCCAGCCTCAACCAGGACTTCCTGCCCCTCGGTCCACCCTGACCTACTAGGACTTCCTGCCCAGCCTCAACCAGGACTTCCTGCCCCTCGGTCCACCCTGACCTACTAAGACTTCCTGCCCAGCCGCAACCAGGACTTCCTGCCCCTCGATCTACCCGACCTACTAGGACTTCCTGCTCGGTGTCTGGTCCTTCTTGATTCAAACATGGGAGCCCCCACTTCCTTTGTTTTAAGGTTCAACCCACATGGTTAGATCCGGATCATGGCTCATCCGGCGGTTAGTCTGGTGAAGAGCGGCCTCGCTCTAATACCAATTGTTAGGTCCAAAAGGATGTTCGTATCTCCACAATGGCATGATATTGTTCACTTTGGGCCTAAGCCCTCATGGTTTTGTTCTTGGGCTCTCCCCAAAAGGCCTCATATCAATGGAGATATCTTTCATCCTTTTAAACCCATGATCTTTTCCATGTGTTTTAGATGTGGGACTATGTTTGCACCTTTGCAACCCAACAAAAAAGAATTACAAAATGAGTGCACATGACTCGGCCTAAAACTAAGTACTAGTATAAAGCACATGATAGCAAGATTAATCAGCATTAATAGATAGCTAGATCATGGAGAGTTAATATTTGAACTTTAAAAATACTCAATGAGTAATTGAAAGGGATAAAATAAAACAATCTAGTTAAGCACTAAAATGAAAACATAATTAGCCAAAAATAGAAATGAAGCAAACAATAAATCAATAAGATGTAGTGACTAATTCACAAGAGGAATCCAACACTAATGCATGTCTTAGAGCACCACCTAATGTCCTAGTTATACACCCCTATTACTCATCTTCGGTAAATCTAGAGGTCAGAATAAAAGTGGCATAGAGTAGGGAAATAGTCAGGAGTACAATATGAATTATGCAATGGCAATAAATTAAACAATAATATCATGTGATAAGTTACATAAGAATTCATGACAAATTAAGGAACTTCTCATAATGTTGTAGTGCATGCATCACATTTTATTATTTTGGTTAGCTTATGTTTTATAAGCAAATCGAGTAGGGGCATTTGCATTTCTCCCTTGCTCTTTGAAGAAGAGATATTCTATACACTCGTTATAGTGTGATTGCCAATGCACAATAACCTACAACGCATTGACATATTCCACGGAGCAATGAGGTGTTCATAATAATTAAGCAAGCATTTATCAAATTTATTACATTTAGCATGTTAATCAATGTATTTGTCAGAAGGCGTATTAGTAGGAAAAGGATAGCAATAAAAGGGAAAATATTATGTACATAACATGTAATTTAAGCTAAGTAATAAGAAAAGATAAATGTGCATGCCGTAATGCATATGGAATACAGAAAATGACAGAGGATAAGACAAGCAACTAACTGTAGAAAAATGTCAAATAGGGTTCTTCCTCCATCGACTTAGTGTTTTCCTCCATGGCTTGCCCACTCATCTAAAAACACAGAAATCCAACCCAAGTACAAACCTACGACGTCTCAAGTCAACCAACTAGGCATTTATTTAAGAATCTTAGGTTTAAAAAGCTTTTAGGTATCGATTCAAAAGAATAATAAGTGTCTAGATATCAAATATATATAGGCGAAATAACATTTGCACTTTACAAGAAGGAAATGGCATACCAGATTCGAAGCAGTTCCTCCAGGGCAACAACCCAGCAGAATTAGCCCCACAGCAAGAGACGGTTTAAGGCCAAGTGCTATGCTAACAGTAGCTCCAAGAGATGGCATTATTGTGTACTGGGCAACACAACCAAAAAGAATCTACCCAAAAACAAAAACAAAAGGAAGATAAAAGAGAAAGATAGCAAATGCGCTATAAAACAATTTGTAGGAGAAATCAGGTGAAGAACAACGAAGAGATTGCACATTCATGTCGGATAAGCCTTGAAATAATAATCAACTAACACCTTGGAGGATGTATATCGGTGCAGATCCTAATACTCAACTAGGAAATTGTACATTCACGTTAGAAAAGTCTAAAGAAAATCATCAGATATCCCCTGGCTTACAGAGAAAGGCTGCTTCCGGAAAAGAGCAAATAGGTCCCTGAGTTCCAGAGTGAGACCCATGGCCAGCATTATGAAAGCCAGAGCACATGTATAAGAAGCCGGGCCTCGGGCCACGAACCAGGAGAAAGCCGACGGATTCAGGACTGCAACGGAGCCACCGATGGTTACGTACAGAGGGTAGAGGCTTGCAGCGGTGGCGAGCGCATTTTCCCATCGGGGGACCGCCCTCTTGGGGTTGCCAGAGTGAGCTCTGATGTTGAGGGCTCCCGGCTCCCGTTTCCGGTGAAAATTCGATCTTGGAATTGGGAGAGGAAGCAATTTGGGGGATGATTCATGGTGGAAAAGCAGGGGGCGAAGGGAGGGGAGAGACATGGACAACAAGCAGCAGCCACAGATTCGAGCGTTACCGAACTGTTATATTTTGTTGTTTAACAAGTGTAAGCCTTCAGCCTCAGCTGCAACTGCAAGGATGGACGAGACAATCTTCCTATTTGTGACCTGCACGATTTTATAGTTCCACTGTGCTTCTTTATCTAAAATTACATTGTTAATAAATAGTCTGTGGTTTTATAGTTGTATGGTGGTTGAATTCTTCAGTTCTAAAGGGAGGCATGCCTGTGTTATATATGTGGCCTTCATTCCATAGTTATTCAATCCTTCATTCCATAGTTATTCAATCTGCTCTCACAGCCAATTGTTAAATTATAAGAAAATAATACAGTTGGAATGGAAAGAATCATTTCACTAGATTAATTTATATTAAATTATATGATAAATGATATGAATTTAAGTATGCTCGTGACTCGGAATGTACAAATCTAAGGTCGATTTACATTAAATTCAGTTGATTCATGTAAACTATGACTTGCGTGCATCAAATGTCAAATCAAGCGAGGCAACCTATGTAATCCAACTCATGTTTTGCCCAACATGGTAATAATAACCATTAAAATCTTTTGACCACCGGTTAATTACAGTTAATTATGATAGAAAATGAAAATATGTAATAATGGTCATTATGAGTCATTAATCCACTAATAGCGGTTAGTGACAGTTACATGACCAGTAGTGGCTACAAATTATGGTTAGTGACGGGTAGTGGTTGCTAATTGTAGTTATGGTGGTTATATGATTAGTAGTGGCCACTAACTGCAATTACATAGCTAGTAGCATCCGTTAATTGCGGTTACATAGCTGGAAGTGGGCTGATGGTAAATACAAGCTCACTTCCGCAGTGGAGAAGTATGCAATTCTAACCCAACAACCAGCAATCCCCTGTTCTCTCTCTCTCCCGACTTCTCAATCCCTTTTTTTTTTTTCTTCCTTCGAAGTCCCTGTGGTGGGGTTCGGATAGGAAATTCAGTTCACCATAACCAATCTATATGCTTGATTGCTAAAGTGATCATTGTATCATGGAAAACTGATCATCGATTCAAACCTCTAAGCAGAATGGTTGAAGGAGACACGAATCTGTTTTTAAAAAATTATGATTACCATATGCCTGTTCATCCTTCACAAAAGCTACAGCTCTGTCTGCTGTCGAACTATATTTCAGTAATTTTTTATTTTACTGTAATTTTAATTCTGAGTTTTTCTCCCTGCATCAACTTCTATTTTCTTCTATCTTTTGATGTCGCAGCGCTCAATTTAATCCTTCACTCTTTTCAGAGATGTTATTCCTCTTTCCCATGTGATGATCTTCAGTCGTATTCTTAGGTCTTATCCCCTTCTAATATCCAACACCTAATCTATTGTTGGCTTATCTGGGCCTAACCAATATAAGCATTAGAGAATCTTAAGCTTTATCTGGGCCTAACCAATTATTTTTGGACCTGTAAAAATTGAATGAATGGGCATACACTACAAGCACGAAGCAATTTGAAAATTTTATTTTGTGAAAATATCGAGCTTGAAGACTACTCTGAAAACTTGTGTAAATTATAGTTTGAGTTTCTTTAACTAGAAAAACTTGATTTAGGCTCTCATAGAAATATTGCTACAAGAAAAAATCAGTTTAGAATTTGTTAAAGATCAAACATTCTTATTGAAATTGTTGCTGCAATTTAGAAAAATACTGTTAGTGTTGTATAAGAGTGTCTTTGTTTCACTTATTAGTAGGGTAATTGTAGGTACATCTTGTTTGCTTGTCACATGTTATACATATTTCATATAAAAGAAACGATATACTACATAAAAACACAATATGAAAATGCAACATGACACACTACACTGTATGGATGTAGAACCCAAGTCTATAGTGTGTCATGTTGCATTTTCATATCTCATACTCCTTATTTATCTTGTTGTAAGTTGAAAATTTTATTTGTTAGCTCAAATGGTGATGGTAAGGTGAGCGTGAGCGCTAGAGAAAAAGAGGATGAATAATGTGTCTACAAATAACAAAAAATATCTCTTATTGTGATCTCAATAAGGTCACAAAATATATTAACAATCGAAACAATAGAAAATAAATAAGCACATATCATATAGTGGCACAGGCGATATAATATGGATCGGTAGCTCTCAAACTTCTAGTTCATAACCTATGATCTTTTGGTGGATTACTCTTGAAATTATCTTTCTTTTCTTCAATAAAATATTAGAGGTGGAGAAATATCTTACAAAATTATCATAAAAAAAAACTCAGGAGCCATATAATAGAGTTATAGGGTTTAAAAAGAAGGCTTAACCAAATAAAACTAATGAATTAATCCTTCATTGTTGTCAGTGTCTTCGTGACCTTTGAACCTTCTTTTAAAGTCTACTCCACACAGTGTAATCTTGTCATGGTTTTGCTAACGTGACACATATCAATTGATTGATACATCACCATCAATCATTCGATACAATTATTTTTTGCAACTTGCAACTAATTCCTATGATGACTATTTTATCAAGGGTTCATTAATTGCATAACATTTGACCATTTGGGGATTGGCCATAATAAAATGATCTGATTACAAACAATAATTTGACTAGCCCAAAGAGATACAATACTAAATGTTTCTCAGTGAATTACACCATAAAAAAATATATAGTAAATTTTTTAGTTGTATGTTCGAGTCAACATGCCCTCCATTGAATCAATTGATAATTTGACTCAAACCCATCTAATGACTGAGAGTGCAACAGAAAAGAGGACAAAGGTTCAAATCCTGAGAAGCTAGGCAACACTCTCCTGTGTTGTGATCAACTATAGTTTCTCGATTTACCTCCTCATAGATGGTCGTGGGGCCAATCGTGTGGGGCCGCTAAGGTGGCAGATTCCACCTTGCAGAAGAGAGTGCAACGGAAGCACTAAGGGTTTCTAGAGGGGGAGGGATGAATATCGTACTTACAAATTAAAAAAAAATCTCTTGCTAATTGCGTAGTAATGTCACACACACACATTAATTAAAATAAATAATAAATATAGAGAAGAGATGCGAGAATTTACTTGATTCACAATTCTTAGAATTGCTACGTCCAAAGTCTATACATAGGCCATCTATCCATTATCCTTCTCCTCTTTTGTAAGATGCCTCTTACATAGTTTAATTACAAGATATAAAAAAAGAATAAAAAAAGAACATTTCGAATGTAGATTTGGTCATGGATGTGTGGTTTCTTGAACACAAGCTCCTCGCCTACTTTTATAGTCTCTAGTCGATTGCTGACATGGCACATTCGGTCAATCGAAAAATCATACATTTGGTCAATCGAAAAATCATATTCAATCGATCAAAAATTTCTGACGTGGAAGATCGATCTCATCCATGAAGAGATCTTTACTCATCACTATTGCTGATGTGTCATCCTTCTGGTGGTCAGAACTCCCTTCTAGTCAACTGGAACTCAATCATCTCAGATCTCTACTCTGGATCACAACCCACATGGCATCTGATCACTTAAGCATGTTTACTAATCGATTGATACCACATACATCGTATTTAGACTACTAGATTAGCTTCCACGTGACTTCCAACCCCCGGATAACGAACGATAACCTATTCAAATAGATATAGGATGATCATTGTGCATTAGTTGTTTGAACTAGTAGATTTGATCGACCAAAAGATCTGATTGACCAAACCCCTATTCTGATTGTTAGAACCTCTTGACTCTGCTGACTACATCTGAGTCTGCCTAAGTTGAGTCTATCTTTGTCCCGAGTACAAGTCACTTAATTCATTTCATTAACTTACCTTGTGCAAACTATCTTCTAGCTTCTTGTCTCTCGAATACACCTGGCCTTTTTAGCTCACACCCTGTACATCCTTCTCGCTCGATCGAAAAATTCTTTCGCATCTTCTCATACCTCGGATGCACTCAACCCATCAACTCCCATTCCATGCTTTTCTTCTCGCTCATAGTCTTTTACCAAGATCTTATTATCTCTAATGCTTCTCGTCCTTTTCAATTCCTTGGGTGTCTCATACCACTCTTCACCGTACTCCATCGGATCCTAAGTCATTGATTGAGTACTTATGTATTTTTCTAAGTCTCTGTACACTTAGACATACACATCAATGCTAACAACAAAGCCTAACTTAAACTAGTTTGACCAAATATCAAAACAACATGATCCATACCATTTGGGATTCTAGAAATCTCCCCTTAATTGCTCGGGGCAATAACAATGATCAAAACAATTTCAGACAACTCTTATCTCAACAATAACTACCATCTACTAGGGTTCCTTCTCTTGTCAAGGTCTCATTTGTTGGATGCACTAGACCCTTTGACTCTCTTCCTATCTCATCCTTTTCGCTCCACTTATGTAGTGTCTCTCTAACAATTACCCCCAATGCTCCTCGTCCTATGTAATCTTTTTCTCTCAACTTGTGTACTCTACTTCCCAAGCATAATTATCTTCAATGCTCCTCGTCCTACTATCTCTTAAGTGTCTATTTCACCCTTCTACAATCTTCCATGGACCTTAAGTTATCATGTACTTCATGTGTGCATACCTAAATCTCTATATACAACACATAAATCAAAGCACAGCAAGACATAACTTAAACACTTTGCTCAAACATAAAAAATCATGGTCATACCAACCACTCAAGGGCTGAAATTTTCTTTTAAAATTATTTTTCTATTGAAAAGTGACAATTGTGCTTCTTATCGTGATAGAGAAGAGAATTTGAGCATTCTAATAAATACTTTAAAGACCAATCTTCTATATGTTAGATTTGAGAGGTGTTCTTAGCATTTGGTGAAGTCCCGGAGGCGCGACCTCTTGGCAAAGGTGAAGTCCCGAAGGCGAGGCCTCTTGGCAAGAGAAGTCTTAGCACGACAAAGTCGAGGGAAATGTGTCAAGCGAGTGCAAGGAAGTGCACGAGGCTTGTGGAAGGTGTTTGAAGACTATATAAGGCTAAGGGATAAAGAAGAAGCTGGAAAAGAGAGTTTTCAGCTTAGGCAGTCGACTGGCCCTGCCAGCAATCGACTGCTGGCAGGGCCAGTCGACTGGGGTTGTTCCGAAGAACACACGGCCCAAGAACAAAAGGATTAGTCGAGCGGTACAGTCGACTGAGACCAGTCGACTGGCATTGGAGCAGTCGACTGATAGAGTATCATGGTGACAACTGGCGAATTAAATGCATATTTAATTACCGTTGAAGCCCATCAGTCGACTGGCCCTAGGAGTCGTCGACTAGTGCACTGAATTTTATAAAAAGAGTGGTCAACGTCGTAGAGAACAAGAATCTCTGATTCTTTCATCTTCTTTACTGCTCTTTACACTGTAAAAGCTATTCTCTTCCTCTCATACTTCACTACAAATCTTGTATGAGGAAGACGTCCTGCTGTGAAGGTTTTTCCGCGTTCGAAGTGTGATTCAAGAAGGAGATTATTTTCATAGTGGAATCGTCGGCTGCGTGTGTGGATCCTTGGATTAGTCACCTCATTGAGGTGAATACCAAGTAAATCGAACCGGGTTAGCGTTTGTTTATTTATGCTTTATCATTATCTCTTTGCTTTCGCTAACAAACTCGCAGAGAAAAATCGAAAGATGCTATTCACCCCCTCTAGCGAACGCCTCGATCCCAACAAGTGGTGTTAGAGCCTGGTCCCTTTCGCGTGAAGTAACATTCAATCGAAAGATTTCAATGGCGTTTCAAGAGGGATACAGCACCGCGCGACCACCCTA
>NC_133875.1:9592364-9599861 GCF_044706935.1 Curcuma longa | reverse complement strand
ATATCGTATGTCCGTCAATTATCTGAGTTCACTGACAACTCAATAATCAACATTTAAGACCTTGAATAGTACCACTCAACCTTATTGTCAGCCGGACCAAGTCCACTTGCAAGATTTGACTTGATAATCCTTATGAGCTCTCCAAGGGGACATCATCAGCCCTACTGGGACACGGATTCTTTCTATAATTAATGGCACACCGTATAGATAGTAACATCACCCAACTTACCGAGAATATTTGATCTGACGGAAAGATCTCACCCTTTGGTAAATCAAAGCAATAATTACTAAGTATAGGTGCCCATTTATTACATCGGGATTAAGAGTGCATAATTATAGTAACAGAGGTCTAGTTCAATTTGCAAGTCAGTGTAAATCGAACAACCTCAATGGTCCTACTCAATACACACAAAGTGCACTAGTGTAATTCTACAGTCAAGACAGATAGTCACCGAATTACACTACAACCGTTCCCGATGGTTTGTCCAAAGTCACCTTGGTTGTGAGCCTTAGTTTATAATTCACAAGGGACCGATAATCATGGTCTTTTGTGTCTCACAGACACCAAGTTATCTACAATGTAAATTAAGAGGACTTTATTGCAAAATATACTATTGCAATCATTTGACCAAAACATGATTTTTTATTTCATAAATATTTATATACAAAAGACCTAGTCTTTTCAGTATACTTCCTAACAGTGGTTTAACTGGACTTCTTGGGTTGCTCTTGGCATGAGAACATGCCTCTATTGTAGGGTCCCTAAAGATGTCTGTATCTCCACAATGGCATGATATTGTCCACTTTGGGACTAAGCCCTCATGGTTTTGCTCTTGGGCTCTCCCCAAAAGGCCTCATGCCAATGGAGATACTTTCCATTCTTTTAAACTCATGATCTTTCCCATGTGTTTTAGATGTGGGATTATGTTTGCACCCTTGCAACCCAACAATCCTCCCCTCAAACAAAGGATCACTGGAAGCTCCCTACCATTTCTCATGGTCCGACTGTCATTTCTCATGGTCCGGCTACCATGTCCTCATGGTCCGGTTGCCATGTCCTCATGGTCCGGCTGCCATGACTCTCATGGTCCGGCTGTCATGTCCCTCATGGTCCGAGTCTCCCCTACTTCCTTTGTTTTTCCCGAGGGTCCCCACATGGTTAGATCTGGATCATGGCTCATCCGGTGGTTAGTCTTGGTGAAGAGTGGTCTCGCTCTGATACCAATTGTAGGGTCCCCAAAGATGTCTGTATCTCCACAATGACATGATATTGTTCACTTTGGGCCTAAGCCCTCATGGCTTTGCTCTTGGTCTCTCCCAAAAAGACATCATGCCAATGGAGATACTTTCCATCCTTTTAAACCCATGATCTTTCCTATGTGTTTTAGATGTGGGACTATGTTTGCACCCTTGCAACCCAACATCTGTCTCTCAAATGTAGGGTCCCCAAGGATGTCCGCATCTCCACAATGACATGATATTGTCCACTTTAGGCCTAAGTCCTCATGGTTTTGTTCTTGGGCTTTTCCCAAAAGGCCTCATGCCAATGGAGATATCTTTCATCCTTTTAAACTCATGATCTTTTCCATGTGTTTTAGATGTGGGACTATGTTTGCACCCTTGCAACCCAACAATCCCCCCTCAAACAAAGGACCACAGACCCCCCCTCAAACGGAAAGCCTCCGTTTGATGTCCGAATCCTCGACCCACCAGGACTTTCTGCCCCTCGGTCCACCCTGACCTACTAGGACTCCAACCAGGACTTCTTGCCCCTCAGTCCACCCTGACCTACTAGGACTTCCTGCCCAGCCGCAACCAGGACTTCTTGCCCCTCAGTCCACCCTGACCTACTAGGACTTCCTGCCCAGCCGCAACTAGGACTTCATGCCCCTCGGTCTACTCGACCTACTAGGACTTCCTGTCCAGCCGCAACCAGGACTTCATGCCCCTCGGTCTACTCAACCTACTAGGACTTCTTGCCCGGTGTCTGGTCCTTCTTGATTCAAACACGGGAGCCCCACTTCCTTTGTTTTAAGGTTCAACCCACATGGTTAGATCTGGATCATGGCTCATCCGGCGGTTAGTCCGGTGAAGAGCGGTCTCGCTCTGATACCAATTGTAGGGTCCCCAAGGATGTCCGCATCTTCACAATGGCATGATATTGTCCACTTTAGGCCTAAGCCCTCATGGTTTTGTTCTTGGGCTCTCCCCAAAAGGCCTCATGCCAATGGAGATATCTTTCATCCTTTTAAACCCATGATCTTTTCCATGTGTTTTAGATGTGGGACTATGTTTGCACCCTTGCAACCCAACATCAAGAACTCCGGACAGTTGGGTCTTGGATTGGTGCACTTGACACCAGCACCTCAACTTCCACTTTAGTCGTTGGAGATGCCCGATACCATCACACCACTTCATCCATAGTAGCGTAATAAATTGTGTGAGTTTTCCCAATGAGATGAGTCTGTCGTCATCTCCAAGATCACTCTAGTCTGCTCTCAATCTTTGGCCCTTCGAGGCCTCCACTTGATCCATTGGCATTCTCCTAGTGCTCACCTTTCTTTACGTCATAACTCACTCCGTTCCCACATATGACACCAAAATGATGTTGTTGTTATTGCTCTCTTTGTTAGTAGTAGCCCTAGAGCCAATTATGTGATGATTGACTAGGGACTTTTTGTATCATATTCTATTATTAATAAAGGTAAGATTTTTTATTATTATATTTACTTTATATTTGTATTAACTAGGATTAATCTACATCATATCGATTGTTTGAATAGATAGTGAGATGATGTAGAGAATACTACTCTTAATCATTTCTAGTTAATCATTAATATTCAGGGACGATGTTAATGCTCGAGACTAGCATGTGGGTCAACTTGATTACTTGATCTCACAAGTCATGAATAGGAGATATCAAGTTAACATATGAATATATATTAGAGAATGTATACTGAATTGACCTGCCATAAGAAAGTTTCATGAATCATTATATGAGTGTTATAAACTTTTTTATGTGACTATTGGTATGAATAGTTCTTAGACTTGAAGTCACTACAGTTTCCTACATAAGGAGTTATGCACTTTGGTATCGTCAAACGTAACCCGTAATAGGGTAGACTATAAAGGCGATCACTGGGTATGTAATAAATTATATGGAGGGATGTGATCCTCTTGATAGAGTAGGACCACGAAATGCATGATCATGCTCAAATGAGTCAATATGAGATATTGAGCTCATTTACTTGAGTGAGTCTACTTGGAGATCATGAGTATAAAAGAATACCTCTTCCATAAATTCACAAGGGTTGTTCTCTTCTTCTTGCCTTCCTCTTCTTGCTTGGCCGAGATTCAGAAGTAGGTTGCTAGCACAACCAAGTTTCTCTAAAAGGTGAAAGAGTGTTAGTGTGGATACGCATAGAGGCATGTACACTTAAATGTGCAAGAGATCCGACATATCTTGGATAAGCGAGATAAGCGAAGGGCACGCAACAAATGTATATACTATATTAGATAGGATTTAGATTTCATAGATCTAAACTTGTACGGATTTTTCATATGAATCGCTCAAGGAATCCTAATTTCCGTTGCGAAAATTTTAATTTTATCGTATAGAATTTCCAACACTCCTTATGGGTCCTAATCGATAGAGCTAGTATCCTCCCTATCTTACCTACTATAATACCCATGGAAACACCTGCACATGATTAAAGGTAAGATAGGGAGGATACCAGCCTCTAATGCTCAAGTCATCCTCCAACCAAATAGAGGAATGGAAGTAAATGGAAATGTGCGTGCATGTAGAGAGCGTACCTATTTTCTATGCCTACCTACCCCTTTATACCTCCAGCCTTCCAAGCATCCATGTGAGTTGCCGACTTAACTTCATGTCGTCCTGTCCCACGGGGCTTTATCGATTAGCAAAGGCAACAACGTTAGCGAAGGCCCTGTTAGCCACCTAACAATGTCTAGCGTTGGTTATTGGCAATCACCACTCTATCGGTTGTGCCTATTATAGATTGTCTAAGAGGACCTTTGGAGGGGTCATCTGACATATTGTGGTAATATTCTCAGTCGAGAATGTTCCCACATCGTGTACTAGTGTATAGGAATGTTCCCATGACATGTACTAGAGTATGGGAATATTTTCGATTGGGATGTCCTCATGACATGCTGTTAGATTTGAGAGGTGTCCTAAGGCAATCGCCTTACGGTTATACTATTTATTGGATAAATAGCAATTCACTATTTGAGTGTACATTCCATATGTGTTTGATTGGATCTTAAACTCAAATACTGAATGTCCGCAATACGATTCATAGCGTGAGAGAATTTGTGATTGGATCACAACTAGTGAGCATCTCTACACGTGTAATTATGAATGTATTGGAATTATCCCTAGTCGAGAATTGATGAGCACGGACGTCATCGATCCTGTCGAGACTATCACGTTTTAAACTCCTTGCTTAGCCAAGCAGCTGATCTCACTGCTGTCAACATTAGATGTTGAGAGTTAAACGTGGATGCTGGTTAAAGGTAACCAGTTCATTGGAGTGACCTGCCATGAGACTTCATATGGTTCTATTCATATGTCAATGAAGATCTCAATGCAGCTTAAGTGCGAGTTTCCTTTGACTTGCGGTATTCAAGTTATCTTGGTCATGGAGACTTATACTTTAACATCTTAAGTAAGCATCTTCGAGGAGGTGTGGACCCGAGATGATTGGGTATAAGTCGAAGTGTCCGAAGGTGTTTGAATAGCCCACAGAGGATTCACCGCTCCTTTGAAAAAGAAGACGTATACCTTGCGGCCGCTTGTCAGGATTGTTACTAAAAGTCTTTGGCCAAAACATTACATGTTGAGAGTACGATACTCTTGGATACGTGTACAAGTAACTTGAATCCACAGGACAAGAAAGCAGCTTGGGCTAGGTGTGACGTAGTCAGCCTAGTGGGGACCGACACATAGACCATGTCCTGAACCAAGCGGGTATAAGACGGTGAAAGGAACAAGACACGATTCAATGTAGCTGCTGAAGGGTTTAGAAGACGTTCTGGAATCAATCGTTGATTTTTTCGGTCAATTGGGGATCATGATATACTACTAGGTGTCACTCATGATCGTTCCGTAATTAATGGTTAATTACGGACGACCAACATAACTGGGAACCTATTGGGTCACACGCACTACAAGTTCTCCGAAGGATTTAAAACGAGTTTGAGAATCAGATTCTCAGAATGAGAGAAATATAATCTAATTGAACCAGATAATGGACAAAATGATGGAACTCGTCTTGCGAAGACGAAATGAATGAAACTGATTTCGTTGAGATCAGAGATCGTTTGGTTATTGAACCAAATGATTCAATTTTAAACCGAATTGAACCAACTTGGTTTCGTTCATGATGGAATAGGTTTTGGCAAAATGGAAGAGATGAGGAGATTCGTCTTGCGAAGACGAAACAAACAAAACTAATTTGGGTCAAATCGGAGTTCGTTTGATTGGTGAACCAAGTGAGTTAGTTTTGAACCCGGTCTGATTTGGTTCGCTACAGTATAAACCATGTTTAGGGTTTTCTTTGGTTTTGGTCCAACCTAGCCGTTTGGTCCGGTTCACCCTAACCCATATAACTGCAGCTTCTCAACGAAAGAAGATGTGTGTGACTTCTTCTTTTCTCCTTCAGCGCGGCGCCGAAACCTGTTCGGCTCCTTCCCGACCACGGAAGACGGTGGTTCTTGAAGGCACCGGTCTTCCTCCTTGTGCGGACGCAACACCAGCTCTCTGCCCTCCGCTCGCGCAACCAAGAACTCTAGAGGAAGCCGCCATGAAGCTTTCCCACCTTCTCTGCTCGGCAAAACCAGAGACGCTCTGTTTATCTTTCTCTTCCTTGGAAGAGAAAAAGCTTGATCGTGAAAAGCTTGAAAGTGAAAAGCTTGGAAGAGAAAAAGCTTGATCGTGAAAAGCTTGATAGAGAAAAGCTTGATCGTGAAAAACTTGAAAGAGAAAAGCTTGGAAGAGAAAAGGCTTGATCGTGTAAAGCTTGAAACAGAAAAGGTTGGAAGAGAAAAGGCTTGATCGTGAAAAGCTTGGAAGAGAAATTGTTGCCATGAGGGAGGATCACAGCAAGGAGAAGTTGTTGCCGTGAGGAAAGATCACAGTAAGGAACAACAAGATCTTCTTCTTGTTGCCATTAGAAGCAGTTTCTTCTCTTCGGTTGCTTGAGAAGAAAGCTCAGTTGCTTGCCACCGGGAGCTTGGTTGCCGGAGGAGAAATCTTATTTTGTTCGGCCATGTAACGAATCTTGTTCGCGGAGACTTGCGAAGTTTTCGGTGAACGTTCCATCATCATCGGAAAGGATCCGATCGATTTGTCCTAATTCGGCGGTCAATGATTGACCACCGAACACTACATCGGGAATACGATTCTCGATGATAGTTAGAAAGCCCCGGAACGATCGCGACACATGTTGTTGCGTGGTTTCCGGAATAAGGCTTCTCTTGATTCGATCGTTATCGATCATCGGCTAGTACCGAAGACGATGACGCGATTCGTGGCTTCAGAAGCCGTCCAGACGGGAGCTTGGCGTGGATCACCAGTAGAGGCGAGACTCGGACGAGGATCGCTCGATTGATTCAACACGGCTCAACATCGTCATCGCGAGGTACACGTTTAGAATAATTTTATTCTGTAAATTTTATTTATGCAAGTAGAATAATTGTTATTCAGAAAAATTTTAATTTCCTGCCATGCCTTGTATGTTGTTATTTCCTGCTATGCATGCGTGTGTATGATAATAATTAGTTTTAATTATTGCTTTATTTCCGCTGCGCACGTTTCCGAAACGTGTTAACACGCGCATTGCACCGGGACGATCCCAACAGTGGTATCAGAGCCAGGTTGTGCAAGGCCTACGCGTAAAATTGTTTACGCGTAGTAGTTAGTCGTGGATTTAATTTAGGAAATTTTGAGATTTTAATTTTGAATTTCTAATTATAGAAATTTTCTAATTGATTAGGAAATTTCATATTAGGAAATTTATTTCCTAATTAATTAGATTTTCTTAATTAAAATTTTATTTCCTAAAATAGAGAAATTTATTATTTAATTCAGAATTTCTAATTATAGAAATTTTCTAATTTGTTAGGAAATTTCATATTAGGAAATTTATTTCCTGATTAATTAGATTTTCTTAATTAATAATTTATTTCCTAAAAAGAAAATATTGATATTTATTTGTTAGGAAATTTGGATTAGGAAATTTATTTCCTAATTAATTAGATTTTCTTAATTAAAGATTATATTTTTTAAAAATAAAATATGTGATTAGATGTGAAAATTTGTTTCCTAATCTAATTAAAGAATTTCGATTTGATGAAATTGGATTCTTTACCATATTTTATTAAATTAGATTTACGACAACTTATTTGAGTTGTTGGACTCTCTACTAAGCCCGGCCTGAAATTAAACATGTTAGAACCATCGAGAATAAGATC
>NC_133875.1:9583852-9592264 GCF_044706935.1 Curcuma longa | reverse complement strand
GACCAAAAACATGATTTCTTATTTCATAAATGTTTATACAAAAGACAAGTCTTTTCAGTATACATTCTAACAGTATATACCCATCGACAACCGACAACTGACTTCCCTGGTGGTAGAGGAACGAGATCCCAAGTCCCACTGCTCTGTAAGGCACACATTTCATCGAGTATAGTCTGTTTCCATTCTGGATGGGCAAAGACATCACCTGCACTCTTTGGAAGAGAAACAGACAATAAGGAGGAAAGATAAGAATAATAGGAAGGAGAAATACGATAATAACTCAAAGAAACATAATGAAGAGAAGGATTACAAGTGGAACGCATACCTTTCCGAAGTGCAATGGGAATATCAGACTTAGGAGATGAGATCGGAGAAAGAGGCGAAAGACTTGGCTTCAAAGATGTGTTCATGACAGCGTCAGTGGTGGGTGGCGGCAAAGCAGGACAAGGATGGCGCTGATAAACTTACAATGGAGGAGATGGGGCGTTCGACAATTGAGGAGATGGGGAAGGAGGTGACAAAGACATCTCCGGAGAATAAAAGATAGTCATTGGCGCAGACATAGAAGGAGAAAACTAAGACGGAGATCCATTAGGGCCAAAAAATAGAACCGAATTAAAGAACGTGACATCAGCAGAAATGAAATATAGACGGAGAGTAGGGGAATAACGCTTGTACCCTTTCTGAGACCGTGGGTACTCAAGGAAAACAAATTTATGAGACCGAGGAGAGAGTTTGTCAATGCTAGATCGAGAGCATGAGCAAAACATATAGAACCAAAAACCTTAGGTGGTAAAGGATGAAGAGATTGATGAGGATAAAGAACATGATAAGGTATTTGACTTTGTAGAGTGGAGGAACACATACAATTGATGAGATAACACGCAGTAAGTACAGTGTCATCCCAAAATCGATGAGGAACATGAGAATGGAGAAGAAGAGTCCGGGTGGTCTCAAGAAGATGACGATTCTTGCGTTCGACAATACTATTCTGTTGAGGGGTATGAGGACAAGACGTCCGATGCAATATACCATGAGATGCCAAGAAGGTCTAAAACGGAGTAGATATACACTTACGTGTATTATCACTCTGCAAGGTTCGAAGAAAAATACCAAGTACAACGGGAAAAATCATTTATAAAGGTAACAAAATATCGTGATCTTAATATAGAAGAAATACAACTCGGACCTCAAATATCGGAATGAACCAAAGCAAAGGAGATGCTTTCTTAATTGACATGACTCACAAGATAAAGACTCTAAGTGAGAAAGACCAGGATGTAATTGTTTCAACTTATCAAGACCAGGATGTCCCAACTGAGCATGAATAAGAAGTGGAGATGCCGCTGTCGAACCAATAAGAGAGAACTGTTGAAGCAGATATAGGCCATGTGACTCACATCCGAAGCTAATCATCCTCCTTGTACTCCAGCCCTGTAAAGAAATAGAAGATTTAGTAAACGAGATGACACAATCAAGAGGCCGAGTAAGTTGATTAATTGATAATAAATTAAAGGGAGCACCGGGAACATAAAGAACATTTATGAATAGAAAGAGACGGAGAAGGATGAACAATACCAACATCCTAGGACTGAGTTTGAGAACCATTTGCCATGGTGACAAAGGGTAAATAACCAGAAGTAGAGAGAAGAAAAAAGGGATTTATTACCAATGATATGATAGGTGGCCCTGAAATCAAGAACCCAAGGACTCGAAGAGCGAGATATGCCAGCAAAGGAATTACTAGTGAGTACAACGACAATAGGGGAATCAGAAGCCTTTCAATCCTCATACTATTTCAGAAAGTTGTCATAGGAAGGCGGTCGGGTCGGATCTAGTGACAATTGTAAAGTGGAAGCTGAAGGAGTGACAGAACTCTGGACGATCTGCGCAGCTCGGGGAGGTCGACCATGTAGACTCCAACATTTATCAATCGTGTGTTTTGGTCGGTGGCAATGATCACACCAAAGGTGTCCTTTGCCACCCTTACGAGGTGGATGTTTATTATTGTTTCGAGAGACCAAAGCTAATGAATCAACATGAATGGAAGGAGGCAATGTCAAGACTGTGGCAGGGACACGAAGGAGAGTCGCCCAGGTACTATTCATGGTAGCCTTTGTAGGCCTGTCTTGTATCTGATCACGAATATGAGAATAATCTGTGGGCAAACCATATAAAGCCAGAGACATAAAAAATTTCTTCCGATTTTCAAGCTCCGCAACAGGAGTGGCCGCAGGTGGAAGCAGTTCATTGGAGTCACAAAGAAGGCTAGAGACCGAACTCAGATAAATTGACATAGAATCCTTAATCTGATGGGCACTGAGGATGGTTATAAGATCTTTACAAACTTGATAGAGTCGCCGAGAGGTGTTTGTAAAGAGTTGTTGAGCCTGTGTCCAAACAGCTTTGCAGGTCTTGTGAGTGTGGAAGACATCCCTAAGAGATGGATGGATGGTGGCTTGGATAATACAACACAACTGAGCGTCAACTTTTTTCCACAGAGGACGATCGACGACTTGAATATCCTCTTCGATTTGGGTGAGATGTGCTTCATAACCCTGTACAACATGCCAAAGCTCAATGTGGGAGTTCCAAGAGGAATAATTCTTACCATCCAACAACTTGAAAGAGAGCGGTGTAGTGATGTGGTTGGTAAAAATTGATATATCCGGCTTCGGAGTCCAAGAGGTAGTCATGGCGGGAATAGATGTTGAGATCGGACGCAGACGACGCTAGGATGTTGAAGCTTGAAGGTGTTATGGTTCCTCTTGTTCTATTCAAATTTGATCCGGATGAGATGTGCTCGGATGAAGAAGATGATTGCGCCAGAGATCGTCTGCAGGAGAAGAAGCAGGTCCCGAGAGGGATCGGGCTTTTCCCCGGCCAGAAACCCTGTTCTGCTCCTTTGTTTTGTGGTGCAATTGGAGTTCTGCTTTCGTCGGCGGGCGCCGCGAGGAAGAGGGAAGACGACCCGGACTTCTTAGGGTTTTACAGCTTCTTGCTTCTCCGATTGGGCGAGCAACGAAGATCGGGCAACGACGGCCTTGGGTGTAAGAGATGACGGCGTTCTTCAGTTCCGACACCTCTCTTTCAGTCGGATGGGTCGAGCAGAGTAGGGACGAGTCAGGAACAACAAAGAAGTAGGAGAGGAGAAGGCGCAATCGGGGATGGCGGCTGTTAGCCGTGTGGCACTGGATGCGCGATGGAGTCTCCTGGCCAAAGCAAATTGACAACGTCGCGATTTAGGGTTTTTCTCCTCCTTGCATTCTCTTTCGCTCCTACGTAATCCGACGCGTTGTGAGTAGAGAAGAGGAAAAAAAGAGAAAGGCTTGCGCTGTGCTCACGGGAGAGAGGAAGGGCTCGCACACACGCGACAGAGGAAGAAGAGGAAAAAAGAGAAATCCTAGAAATTTAATCTCGCTTTGATACCATGTAAAATAACATAAGAAATCTTATTTCAGTATAAGAAATAAGACCCTATTTATATACCAATATAGGGATCTATTATATAGTGCTCTGTTTCTCTACACATAAAACATATTATATGTAATTTAAAATTAGAATTAAAATACATACATTTGAATCATGGTTAGGATTTTCTCCTTTGACCCTTGACGATTCTGACTCGAGCTCGACTTGATCTTTCAGCTTCAAGGGGTCCTTGTGAAGCTTGATCCAAAGGTAGTATGCGTCTTTGAATTTGCCTAATCTATATATAATATTGTTAGGTAAACTTCTAAAATTGACTTCATTACCTTTAGATTCGTTTCTAATCCTTGGAAAGATGGTTGTTTTAATGCAACTCAACTATCGAAGTTGCCCATTAGCACGAAGTTTTCCATCGTCGACCTTTAAAATTCAAAATTCTCCGTCTCGTATGGTGGTGGCTTATAGATGCATCAACTGAGATTTCCTTCGAGCTCTATTTTTTTTATACAAATTGTTTAAAAAAAAATAGAAAAAGAAAAGGGAAATAATATACTTAAATCATTCCTTTGGTGGTTAGTTCAATCAAGAGTCTTCTGCTCTGATATCAATTTGTAGGATCTGTCTTTATCTTAGAGGGGGGTGAATAACGTCTAATTTTTTTCGTTCTTTCTTATTTATCAGAGTTAGTTTACGTAGCAGAAATAATAAAATACAAAAAGAATAATAGAAAGATAGAATTTTTACTTGGTTTACACTCCTAGGGTGCTACTCTAAGGCTATGCACTTAGCGTGAGTTCACTATTTTTTTTCTTCTTTTCGGAGGTGGAGAAACATCATATAGGATTCAATTAAGAATGATCACAAAGATCAAGAATAGTAATAACAACCTAAATAAAAGTAAACCAATCCGATTTGAAGCCCTGAGTGTCGCAACACTCCTCTCGGATCACGCTAGCCAAGTTGAGTATTTTTCTGAACACTCAAACTGAGATGATTGATTGTAGTTGATTTTTGAAAGTAGATGCCTCGACTCCTTTTTTATAGAGCTTGATCGGTAAGTGTCCAGTCAACCTTAACTTGCTGGGACTCTACACTTGATCAAGTCAAACTTAAACATATTGCTCAAACAAACCATCTGATTGTACCCACATTTTTCTCCTTTTGTATCTAATTTTTGATATAAGCGTTAATAGTTTCATTCTTGATTTCATTTACTACTTTGTTAGTCTCTTTTTTTGCTATTGTATATATTTTTTTAATTTTCCTTGTTCTTACAAGTGTATAATATCTTAATGTTTTCGTTTTTTTTCACTTTCTTATATACTTTCTTACTCCATCATTAAGATTCTTTACTTAGTAGTGCACGCCCCTTTGACTCATCGAGTACATTCTTAGCTACTATGTTAAACTTTGATACTATTTTATCACATGTTGTATTTGAGTCGTCGTGTATTTCTCTTAATACTTGTACTCCTACCCTCTACTTAAATATGTTTTGCTTCCCATTCTTTAACTTCCACCATTTAATTTTATGAATTGTGCACGCTTTCTTTTTGTCGATACTATACTTGAGGTATATATCCAATACTACTAATGTATATTAGATAGTTAAATTTTCTCTAAGGATGACTATGCAATCTTTATAAATCTTTTTATCCTTTTTTCTAACTATAGAAAGTTAATTTGTGACTTATTATTTTCACTTTTGAACATGACTAAGTGTTCTTTTTTTTTTAAAACGTATTAGTTAGTATAAGGTCATATGCTATCGCAAAATCTAATATAGCGTTTCCTTCTTCATTTCTTGTTCTAAACTCATAACACTTATGCACGTTATTATATTCTTCATTTTTCACTTCTACATGTCCATTTAGATCTCTTTCTATTAAAATCATTTCGGTTGGCGGAATATTTTATAATACCTTATCTAGGTCGTCCTAAAACTTAGATTTGGTATGTTCATCTAATCTTACTTTAGATGTGTATATGTTAATTACATTAATAGTTTTTTTTTGCCACCACTATCTTGAGCGTTATAATCTTATCCTTTTTCTAACTACTACTATTTCATCCTTTAGCGAACTATCTACAATAATACTTACTCCATTTATTGTTTTACTTCTTCTTGTGTATCATAATTTAAAATCCGAATTTTCTATCATCTTTGCCTTCTCTCCTATTCATTTTGTCTTTTGTACATACAAAATATTAATTCTTATCCTAATTATCGTATTTACTACCCCCATTGCTTTACCAGTGAGCATTCTTAGGTTCCATGTTCCAAATCTTAGATAATTAATTTTTGTATAATATTCATTTTTATTCAATATATGATGTGAGAACTTTTGCATATTTAACACTATACCTAAGTTCTTATGAAGATGTAGCGGTCCTTGTCGAGACATTAGAGTTGGACCCTGTAATACGTTCTTTTCGAGGAACATCCTAGCATTAGTATAATAGTTTGATGAATCCATTTATTGAACATTTATCTGAAAGTCAATGCTGACTGAAAATATAACGCGCAACTCTCATCCTTTTTCATCTGGACTTGAGATCATCTTTGTTGAGTTTTCTTCTAAAATTTAAGTAAAGTTTTATTGTAAACTAGTCAAAAAGTAGAAATTTGTATTTTATTACAGTCAATTACTTTGTGAATGTCATATTTTTACTAAGTAATTAGGAAATACATTATTGTTAGGAGAACATGTTCAGAGAACGATCATTGTTTGTTCCACAAATGGTCCCCCAAGCCCTCAGATAAATCATTCTTTGAGTTTAAAATATTCTTCTTCCTAAGTTTTTTCTTTATAGAAAATGCTTCTTGGTGTTGTATAGTGGTATTAGAGCTTTATTTGATTTTTTTTTGCTTTCATGCTGCATCATAGGTACAAGGAAAGACGATGGGACACCAAACAACTAATTGGATCTGGTGGAATGCCATCATCGCATTCAGCCACGGTGACAGCATTAGCAGTGGCTATTGGAATTCAAGATGGCTTGAATAGTTCTACATTCGCTACAGCAACAATATTAGCATCTGTGGTATGCCACAATATAAACTGATTTGATGTGATCACTACCAATAGGAATGGTTATTTTAAGTCTATATTTTTTCTCTTTTGAATATGAATTGAAAAGGTTACGGATTGTTTACTATTTCTCTCATAAAAAAAAATTCAAAGTTCTAGACATTTATTAAATGAAAAAGAGACCAACTAAGTAAAAGATACCATATAAAATGAAATTTTATTTTGTAATATCAACCTTGGACTTATGCTAAATTACACCCCCAAACTCCTACACAAACACTCTAAAGAAGGGGGCCATAAAGGGGGCTTAGGTTGACCAAGGCTAATCCTTGACTAAATTTATTTATTTTGCAATATCAACCTTGGACTTATGCTAAATTACACCCCAAAACTCCTACATAAACACTCTAAAGAAGGGGCCATAAAGGGGCTTAGGTTGACCAAGGGTAATCCTTGACCAAATTTAGAAGTTTGGTCGACAAAACAATGCTGTTGGAAAAGTGTGTTGATCCACTTGGAAATGTTGGTTCACCAACTTTAGCTTGAGATAAAAGTGTCAACCAATGTTGGGTATTGGTCGACTAACAATTTGACATGGGCTAAGTTTTACATGATTTCGATCACTTATTAATCTTAAAAACTACCCAAATATGCTTCTTAACATACATATGTGATTAAATAACTGCATAACTCATAGATTCACCACTTCTTAACAACAAAAGAATCTTCAAAATACTAATAAACCATATTTCTGGTAGGCATCAAAACTCTAACAATTTAATCATCAAATGATTAACCAACCATAATTATAGTGGATATTAAAACTAATAATTTAAAATATTAAGTTACCAACCATGATGTCAACAAGTAATTACAAACCACCAAACACTTCGTAAAGGACAAGCATACACACCAACACCAAGACATGCACATAGCCTAAATTCATATAATGGACCATACCAAGTGGTGATCCTAAAACACCAACTAATACGCTAGGAGAGTATCATGTGTTTACTAATGAGTCTTAGTTACACATCACCAACATGATTCGTTGACACCATGTTCCACCATCTCAGCGTCTCCTATGGTCTTGCTCCTATCTATATATCTAAAGGCAACAATAACAATGAAAGCATATCTGACAACCATACAACAAGAATAATGTATAAAATTAATACATTCACCATGCTGAGCAATCAAAACATAAAAGAAAAAATACTTGCATCTTAATGAGCAACTTAGCATTTAGACAACAAGTTGGTAGTAAAATGTATTAAACATAGCAAGTATAATGCAAGATGTCAGGCCAAACACACTAAACTGTATACACGTGAGATATCCTACACCCTTTGCATTGGATCATGCATGGTAGATCGATGCTATGAGTATAATTAGGTTGACACCACAGTGACAGTAGACCGATGTCGTTATGTTGGTTATATTTATTAGAATAAATCTCCTAGACTAGGTCCATAAAACTCCTATATAAATAGGAGTTTGTATCTCTTAATGAAATAAGATTTTCTTTCGTATTATTTCACGTTAACAGGGTATCAGAGGAATTAGGGTTCGGTGCGCGAGTTCTTTCTTTGCGCCTCCCTCCCGGTTCGGCGACAGAGCATTAGGGTTCGGCGCGCCTTCGCCTCCCTGCCTTCGGTGCGCGAGTTCCTCCCTCCCGGTTCGGCGCCTTCGCCTCCCTGCCTTCGATGCGCGAGTTCCTCCCTCCCGATTCGGCGCCGCTACACCTCGAGATTCTGAGTTCTTCTCCAAGTTTGCATCGTAATTTGGGTTCTCGGCTTCCCGATCACGATTTGATCCCGTTCTTCTTCCTTCTCCTCCCACCGCGACGCTGTTACTCCTCGCCGGTGGATTTCCTCGCTGTCTGCTTTGTCCAGGCCATCGCGACTTGAAATCCTTCCCTAATCCTTTCGCTGCCAGCGCCTCCATTTGA
>NC_133875.1:9580038-9583752 GCF_044706935.1 Curcuma longa | reverse complement strand
CGTCAAGGCTCTGATGGTAAGGATGGGCGTTTACATGACATGCAATATTGATATTAATTTCTTCACATGTCCATCAACATGTCTTGATTGACCACTAGAAGTTGGATTTGAACTAACACAACTAGAATCAGAATTGATACAAGCATAGGATAAGGATAAACATACGTCCCTGAGCTTTGATATGATGGATCATCTATGATGCATCATAACTATAATAAGAAGGCTAAGAATATGATAAACTTCGATCAAAATCAATTTCAGCTAAACTCTTTTTCATATCTTGATAATTATGAGCTTCTTTTTGTTTGTCACCCTTAGATCGATGTTGATACTAAGTTTTCATAATTCTAGCTCCATGATCATCATCTTGGGTTGTATGTGTGTAATTTTTTTCACATGTCCAAGGCTCTAGTATTGGTTGAATTTGAGGTTGAGATGTTTGAGAACATCTCAGTCGAGATCCAGAAAATCAAAATTCTTAGTCAAAAGCTTCATATTATGTTTCTTACCGACATCTTTTCTAGTTTGTATTTTTTCAATCTTCTGAGTAAGAAATTAAGATGGTCGTGGTGGATCTCCAGTTTCATCAAACAAGTGATTCTTAGCCTCAATGATGCTCCACCAATCTATCATTGGATCATTCTCAATTTGGACAAATCTAATATCAAATGGGTCTACATCACTAAATTCTTATTTTTCTTGTTCTTGTTTTTCTGTTATTGCTCTTAGTTGAAGATGCATATTATAATGAACGTAGATCATCTTTTCCAAACGACGATAAGAAAGATGATTTCGTACTTTTGTATAAATGAGAGAAAGTTGACCAATTTCTTTTGCAACAACTTGAAGATGTTTGTGAGAGAATTTGTACTTCAAGACACTCAAATAGACATTAAAGAGACACCTAGTCGTGAACCACGACCGATTGCTCATAGTGATGAGCTATCGGCTGAACCTATTGAGACACAACCTCTTTGTTAATCGAGTATGACATGTAATATTCTAGAGAAATATGGATTTCTCATAAGTGAATTGGATTACGTGTTACTCGTCAAGCACAAGTAAATTACTGATCATGAAGAAGTTCTGAAAAATTCAGAAAGGGATTAATGGTTTACAGTCATAAAGTTGGAAACGAATTTCATTAATGCCAAGTTTGGAACTTGGTGGAATATTCGTTTTGATGAGGCAATCAAAGAGTTTGATTTCTCACAAAATCCGACGAACCCTTTGTGTATAAAGAGGTTAGTGGCAGTGCGATCGTATTCCTATAATTATATGTTGATAACATATTAATGAAAGAAAACGATATGCCTGTTCTACAGTCAGTCAAACTATGGTTAGTCAATTGTTTTCCATGAAAGACATGAGAGAAGCGACCTAAATCCTCGGGATTAAGATCTATAGAGATATATCGAAGAGGTTGCTTGGTCTTTCGCAGTCTACACAAATAGACAAAGTGCTAAAAGGGGTTTAGTATATTTGAATTCGAGAAAGGTTCACCTTTCGAAGTCTACATGTCCACGGACAAAAGACGAGAGGATTTACATTAGTATGATTCTTTATGCTTCGGCAATAGGATCAATCATGTATGCTATGATGTGTACGAGGCCCGACGTATCGTGTGCTCTGAGTATCACGAGCGGATACTGGTCAGATCCAGAAATAGATCATTGGGCGGCTGTCAAAATAATTATTAAAGTACTTACGAGGAAATAATGATTTATTTTGGTACATGAAGAAAGTGATATAGTTACACGCGGGTATACAGATACTAGCTACTAGACAAACAAGGATGTTTCCAAGTCTTGGTCTGAGTACAAATTCACTTTAAATTATGGCTCAATAAGTTGAAAGTGTTTCAAATAAGATAACATTGCAGCTTGTGAAGCAACAAACGAAGCAGTTTGGATCGGGAAGTTCATTACTGAACTTAGAATGATTCCAACAATTGTTGAAGCATTACTTGCTTACTGCGACAACAATAGAGTAATTGCGCAAGTGATGGAACCTAGGTCTCACCGTCGATCCAAACACGTGCTTCGGCGATATCAATAGATCAAAAGATCATTCGTAGAAGAGAAATACAATCCAAAAGATTTCCATCGAAAGGAACCTTGCGGATCCTTTAATCTCTACCTAAAAATAAGTTTGAGGAACACATAGAGACGCGTGGTATTGGATACCATGGCGATTGACCTTAGGCCAAGTGGGAGTCTGTTAATTTGAGGAGTGTCCTAAGGCAATCGCCTTACGGTTATACTATTTATTGGATACATAACAATTCACTATTTGAGTGCACATTCCGTATGTATTTGAGTGGATCTTAAATTCGAATACTGAATGTCCGCAATACGTTTCATAGCGTGAGAGAATTTGTGATTGGATCATAACTAGTGAGCATCTCTACATGTATAATTATGAATGTATTGGAATTATCCCTAGTCGAGGAATTGATGAATACGAGCGTCATCGATTCTGTCGACACTAGCACGTTTTGAACTCCTTGGTTAGCCAAGCAGCTGATCCCACTGCTGGAGACATTCGATATTGAGAGTTAAACGTGAATGCTGATTAAAGGTAACCAGTTCATTGGTTTTATGTTAATATTGCAATTCCAACTTCCAAGTAACATTTTCATTAATTTTTGAAATCTCATGGGCCCTCAAACAGTTGGGAGTAACGTGGCTTGTTCATGTTTATTTTTAAATCATGATAACTTCACCCTGTTGCTTGTGGCTTCTTGTCGGTTGCATGTAGCTGCTAATGCTGCATTCTGCAATTGTGAAATAACAAACGTACAATGCTGAAATTTTAAGTCACTTAAATTTAGAGGAAATTTAGTTACTTTGAAAGAACCAGTTCTTTACCTCAATATATAAATAAGAATTAGATGAACTGGATTAAGCAGTGACGATTATTTATTGAAAATTTGTGTTACTAATTGAAAATTTCAAAGTAAAAAAGCAAAGTTTCCTAACATTGCATTAGTAGCTCTCTACGTATTCTGGCAATAAATGTGCTCTCTGTTACCTTGGTTTCTTATTGTATTTTTGCTTGTGTTAGGAAGTATATTGAAAAATGATATAAATATAATTAAACAAAGGAAAATAGTTAATTCCTTTTAGAAGTTTACACGAAGGGTGGAAACTTGGAGGGTTGCAATTAAATACAACATAAATAATTTCAATATGATAATCAATAGACAAGTTGTCAATTAAAAAGAAGGTAGGGAGTCAACCAACTGCATAGTGGATAGGCATTGGATGGAAACCTAAGCAAAAATATTAGAATAAAATAGATTAATATTATCATTAAAAATGAGTAATGTGTATATCTAATAAAATATTAATAACATTTGCAATCATAAATAAACAAGTTGCAATGGGAAGGGCAAAAAAAATGTACATTATTGTTGTTTTAGATGGAATGAATATTTGATTTGCTATTTCCTCACAAGCATAAGCTAGAAATAAAGTCGAGCAAATGCATAAAGTCAGTGAATGAATCATGTGCTGGCAAATCTAAAAATTAAAGATCTTGCAAATGTACCTATTGCAAGTGAGATCCATCAACATTTCACACATGAGTTGTGTAAATATTGCTGAGGAGAGTTAGCATGCACACTGGCGCCATATGCTTCATTTCCAGAATAAACGACAAGTTGAACTACCAGATTTTTGAAAAAATTGCCTTGCACATTGTTGGTTATAT
>NC_133875.1:9559107-9579938 GCF_044706935.1 Curcuma longa | reverse complement strand
ACAAAATATTTTGTAAACATGAGTTTTCAAAAAGATATTTTTAAAGAGGTTTTCAAGTACTTTTTAAAAATGCCTTTTAAAAATAGGATTTTCAAGGATAACCTCCCCCTCAATTAAACACTCTCTTAGGACATTTTTGTTGACTACAAAAAATTTTTACCTATGTGTTTTAGGTTTTTAGACATAGTGTTGACCTAAAAGTTCTATGTCTAAGTATTAGTCAACCAATTTTCAAAAGATATATATTTTTGAAAACTATAATATAAATACACACAATCAAGCATGAATCTCAAATAATTATCAAATTTTCAGAAAATAGTTTTGATAATTTTTGAAAAAGTTTTTTAAACTTTGTATTTTAATTGTCCTTATCATCTCACCCATTCTAAGTGCCTTAGTACATGACATACAGGAGTTACCTTATGGATTTTATGAGATGTTGTGTCAATTTTATCTTTATTTATTTAAGTTAATTCTATTGAGTATTTGACATTGTGTTAGATTTAGGTTTAACCGTCAGTTAGTTAAGTTCACATTTTCAAAATCAGCTTCCAGGTCATGGCGAGGCAGAGACCTTCTTGGTTATCGAAATAACAACCACTTTCCTTAGACAAAACCTTTTTTAACAAATTATGATCTTAATTAACTTCTTGAAAATCTTGGTCTAACTAGTCTAGGATATGACGAGGTAGCTTCAGTTAGATCGACTTAGCTAAGCAGACCAAGTCTCCTTACTTGACTACCTAGACTAAATTTTCCTAATGTACTATCATCTTGTCCAACCTTGGTACTATATTTGGCAAGTGTAACCAATCATGTGTCCTTAACTAACCATTCTAGATTAAGTAATAAGTAAACATGATGACATGACATTTATGTACATATAACATAAAGCATATGTATGTACATGACAGATATGTATGAGTCAATCAAGGTAAGCAATTTTTTAATTTTTAATAATGTATCAAATTCTTGATTTGATATATTTCGTGTGGACCCGCGAATGTGTCAATCCACTTTGATACATTTTGAATTTTATTAAGTTTTATTTCATTTGGTAATATTTTAAATTAGTTTCATAATTATAAGTATTTTATCATAATTAGGTTTATGGATTTTAGTTGTATTTGTTTGAATTATTAATTTGTGATTGAATTATTAATTTGTTATTGAATTATTAATTTATTGTTGAATTATTAAGGGTTGGTGATTTAATTTTTGGTTTGAATTAGGTTATGTTCCATAATTAAATGAAACTTGAGGATAATTAAATTTATTACTTAAATTTAAATTTTTAAAGTTTAAATATGACTTGTTAAAAATTAAAAGATTTATTTTCTTGAATTTTGGTAATTAATTTTATATTTTTTGGATTCAATTTTAAATTTTTAGAATTATTAATTAAATGATACATGATTGTAATTAATTTTATTATTTAATTTTGGATTTTTAATATTTAAATTTGAATGATCATTTTTAAAGTTTGAAAATTTATTATAAGAATTTTTAAGATTTAATTTTAAATTTTTATTGGTTAAATTATTAACTTTAACATTTATCTTGGTGGGTTTTGACTTTATTTCATAATTAGGATTATCTTGATTATTTAATTCTGAGTTATTAATTAAATTTGAATTATTAGATTTATCTTAACTATTATTAATTTTATCTTGTTTGATTAAATTATTATTAATTTTCGGATTTATTATATTAATTAAAGTTGAATTATTTAATTTTGAGTTATCTTAGTTGAATTGATTAAAAAATTGGTCCAATTTTTTTTTATTTGAAATAAATTTAGATTAGATAAATTTGAATTATTAATGATTGAATTTAAATTGGTCAAAATATTTGAATGGGTCAAATTATTTAAATTTGAATTAGTTAAGTTTGAATTGGTCAAATTATTTAAATTTGAATTTTGTATGTTTGAATTTTTTAAATTAATTAAATTTGAATTTTCTATGTTTGAATTTTTAAAATTAATTAAATTTGAATTTTCTATGTTTGAATTTTTCAAATTGATATTTTCTAATTTATTTAAATTTGTAGAAAAAATAACTCGATCATGTGAAACCCTAGGGATATTTCATAAATAAATGAACTTATCGGAATTGCATCCCCTAATTTCGATTTTGCCTTCGTCTTCTCCGTGCACCGATTCTTGTAGTATCCGCGGTTTTGACACTTGAAGCACATGATGTCGTCCGAGTGTTATGAGTATGACACTGATTTTTATAGTGTCCTTTCCCCCTGCACTTAAAACATAATATATGCAATTTAAAATGAACTGTAAAATTTTTACCTTGCTTCCCCTCCATTTTTGCTGTCTTACTTCTGTGGCGGTTATTCCTATCGAGAGTAGGCATACTCTGATACCAATTGTAGGATCAGTGTATGCGTTAGATGGGGGGTAAATAGCGCTTTCATTGTTCGTTTGTTCGTTAGTTACTAACATAGACTGACAGCGGATATTAGAGAAATAAGAAGGGGACTTGCGGATTTATTTGGTTTCTAATCCTCTAGAGTTAGTAAGTCCAAGGCCTATGCATGGGAAGACGCCCGTCCACTAATGGTCTCCTTTCCGGAAGCAGAGAAATCTGTCTTACAGTCCACAATATAATAATAAAATACAAAATGTAATATTAAAAAGAAAGTAACCAAACAATCGTATAGAGGTCCATCCGGAAGTCTTGAGTGCAACATACCTTTCTTGGAGCTTCTCCGGTCGCACGATCTTGGCTCCGTTTGCATTTAGCAGTATCGCAGGATGAAGACGTATGAGAGTATGAATTCTGCCGTGGTGTTGGTCGTATAGGACATATAAAGACCTTTCCGGGCGCTTGGAACCGATCTGATCCGATCTAGTTCCGTCGGTCTTTATTGGGGCCAATTCCACCTGATCCGGGTGCTTGGACCTTCCAAGCGCCTGGATCTGTCTTAGTCTCGGTGCCTAGACTTCACTAGGTCGCTTGGATTGTTCTGGCCGCTTGAATTCAATAGGGCCGCTTGGAATCAATCAACTAGTTTTGACCTGAGTTGACTTCCGAGTTTGGTTCGACTGCTTCTGTTTGCTTCTCTTATGCTTTTTCAGTCTTGCTTCCAACTCTTGATTCCTGCAAGATTAGCATACAAGCAAACAAACAACCTAAGCCTATTTGTAGTCCATCTGACCTACTAGGCTTACCTAAGCCTTACCATGTAGGTCTAACCAACTAGGCTTACTCGTGCCTAACTTCCAGTTAGGACTAATCACTTCCATAGGTAGGCTTTTCGCCTGCTAAACATTCGGTTACCCTTGACCTGCTTGGACTTTCACTTGCCTAATCTCCAGTTAGGAATTCCTGTCCAGCTTTACTCACTAGGACTTTTCCTAACCTCCAACTAGGATTGCCTAGCCTCCAACTAGAATTTCCTCTGCCTAACCTCTAGTTATGACTTCCTACCTATCTTCACTCACTAGGAGCTCTCATAGCCTCTAACTAGGATTACCTAGTCTCCAACTAGGATTTTCTTTGCCTAACCTCCCAGCTAGAACTATCCTTGCCCGGTTAACCTGATTAGGACTTCCTTCCCGGATCCAATTGACTAGGACTTTTCGCTAGTCTTCTGGTCAAATTGACCTGATTAGATTTCACTCATATCTAAACATTAAGTCCTATTTGGATCAACTCTTGGTCAAACTGACCAGATCTAGATGCTCCTTGTATCAACAAATACCATTATATTATATACACCGCTCATATTCATAGTGAGTTTGAGAGGCACTAAGAGCTGTTAAATTTTTTTTATTATTTAGATCTTCACCATGATCTTCAAATTCATTGTAGATTAGTTCTCTAGAGCGCCTCCGCCTATCAAGCAATTCACGTTGTTATTGTTTATGCTTTAATTCTTTTTTGTCATTAAGTTCCTCTTTCATTGCATGATGAATTTTTTTAAAAAATTTTGGGCGTTTAGAAACATCCGGATATCCATTAGCAAGATGTTGCTTTAGGCGTGTGATCCCATCGCCACGCTCAATCATATCACAATACAAACATTCCCAATGAAATCGATGTTTTAATCGACATGCATGTCTCAAAGCTAGATTATAAGATTATTATTTTGGTGCTATTACCTGCATTATAAAAAATTAAGAGTAGAAAAAAGATCAAATAATTCAGAATAAATATTCATAATTACAACATTAATAACATTAATATAAAATCATTATCTGCTAAAAATTATAAAAATAATATTTAATTTTAATAAAAAATAAATAAAATAAATATCTTCACATATATTTAAAATTTTTAAATAATTATTAAATTACATAATAGAATTTTTATCTTAAGATAAAAGTTTAAATATTCATAAAAATAAAGATTAATAAAATAAAAAATTTAATTAATAAATATGATAATTATATTATTAATTATTAATTTTTTTCTATCACTTTTTTTCAAAGTTTCATAGTATGAATCATTAACTTAATTGCCTTATAATTTGTACAATTTTATATATCTCTTTTGTTTTTTATATAGGGGAATTAGAGTACTTAAATAACTTCATAAGTCATTCAATACTCTGCTTCCTTAGACACTTTTATTCCTCTATTGGAATATCATTTGGTCCAATCGTTTTTTCATTTTGCGTCCCATTTAATGTCTATTCTATTTTTAAACTTTGAATTCTTTAATAAAAATTTAAATATCTATACTCCTTTCACCTACTTAAATTTTTAAGGTAAGTTAGTTATCTAAATCTTCATTAAAATATTAAAAAAATACTCTCCATCACTCATTTATTTCCTTATCTTTTATTAGTATCTTATTGGATTTATTTTTAATGCATTTTATTTTGGGTAAGATCCTTTATTTTTTTTCTTGCTTTACCTATTCTATAGATATATCTTTCCCTTTCTTTTGTATTAAGCTGTCATTATAAGCATTTTGAAAGTATCATCTTTGGTTTCACTTACTGTTTTCTTGGTCTCTTTCTTAACTATTGCATATTTAAAATTTTTTTTTTCATTCTTATAAGTGATTTATAAGGCTTTTCGTTTTTCCATCCCTTTCTCCTGTACCTCCCTATTCCACCATCAAGTTTTTTATTTGGTGGTGCTTATCCTATTTGACTCACCTAAGTATACTCTTAGCTACCGTTTCAAGTTTAATACGATCTTATCCCATATCGTATTTGAATCGCCATGTATTTCTTTAACGACTATATCGAGTCACAAAATCTATAAACTCCATGTACTTTGTCAAGTTCTTGTGCATTTAATATGCATATCAAAAACACAACTCAAACCTAATTTAAACCCTTTACAAAATACATTAAAACAATTAAGTTGTGTCGGTGCAGGGAGCACTAATCTACTTCCAGAGTTTCGATGTTTGATAATATATCTAGGTCTGGTCAGTTTGAACAAGGGTTAATCCAAACAGGACTTAATGTTTGGATGTGAGTGAAGTCTAGTCAAGTCAAAGTTGACAAGAAGATTAGCAAAAAATCTTAGTCAGTTGGACAAGGTAAAGAAGCCTCAGTCAGGTGGACAAGGAGAAGTCCTAATTGGAGGTTAGGCAGGAGAAGTCCTTGTTTGAGGCTAGGCAGGCAAAGTCCTGGTTGGAGGCTAGGCAGGATGTCCTGGTTGGAGGTTGGGCAACGGAAAGTCCATGCAGGTCAAGGATGATCAGATGTTTGACAAGTGGGAAGTCTACCGAATGACTAGTCCTAACTGGAAGTAAGACAAGGGTAAGCCTAGTAGGTTATACCGACAGGGTAAGACTTAGGTAAGCTTAGTAGGTCAGACAGATTACAGATAGACTTAAGTTGCTTATTTGTATGTATGCTAATCTTGCAGGAATCAAGAGCTAGAAGCAAGACTGAGGAAGTATAAGAGAAGTAAATATAAGCAGTCGAATCAAGTCCGAAATCAACTCAGGTCAAACCTGAGTTGATTATATTCAGGCGCCCGGATCATGCTTTAGGAGCTCGGACCGTCCAGGTGCCTGGGGTTGGTCTAAGTGCTCGGATCAAGATGACTTGGCCTTGATGAAGACCGACGGAACTGGATCGGATCGGATCGGTCCGGGGTGTCCGGAAGCGTCTTTATAAGACCCTCAACGTGCAACACAAGGACACCAGTAATCGCTACTACTTCTTCATCCTACAGTGCTGCTGAACGTGAACGAAGCCTAGCTCGTGTGATTGGGGAAACTCCAGAAAGGATGTGTTGCGCTCAGGACTTCCAGATCGATCTACACAAGTATTTGGTTATTTTAATATTGTCTTACTTAATTGTACTTCATTTTATTCATTATTTGGAATGTAAGACGGGTTTTTCCGCCTCCGAAAAATTTTCGGAAAGGAGACCATTAGTGGACGGACGCTAGATTTTGGATATACTAATCCTTGGGGGTAAAGAACCAAGTAAAATCTATGAGTCCTGTGTGGTTTGTTTAATTCCACTGCTAGATTATTTGGCAAAATGAATGAACGAAAGAGCGCCATTCACTCCCTCTCTAGCGTACGGGCACCGGTCCTACAAGTTGTACCCATCCACTTGATAGCATTATTGCACCAATAATCTTTATTTTTTGATTTTAACAATCCATTTAAATTAGGGAATAAGCAAAATAGAATTAGATAAATAATCAGAAACTTAAATCTTCCCCTTAAACCCCTTAAACTCAAATCTCCCTCCACCTCAACTCCCTTCAATTTGAGATTCCATCCTCGAGTGAAATATCGTTGAGGTGACCCTTTTTTGCTTTTGGATCAGGGCAAGAATTTTACTAAATTAAGCCTTTACTCTTCTCTCCTTCTAACAACCATAAAAAATAATTAATTAATGAGGTAAAAAATACATGTAATTGATCTCAAGGATAATAAGATAAGCATGGTGATTGAATATGTATCAACCAAGCACATAATTATGCATTTCAACCAAGTGCATTGGAAAAAACATTTTAAACCAAAGTATCAATGTAAGATCTCACATATTATTTAAGTGTTTGAAAGCTATTTGATCATGCCAATCACATCTAAGCTAATTATGCTCATAAGTTATGCCTAACATAGAGATTATCAACATATGCAACTAAGCATTTATAATATAAAAATAAGTAATCATGCAATTGAGTTAAGTTATTGTATTCAGCATGAAAATAGACCCTAATAATGTGCCAACTAACTAGGGGTGAATTACCCATTTTCCACTAATGGCTGACATCCTTTAATCAATCCAAGAAGAGGTGAATTTGGGCATATAATAAAGAATGGTGCTAAGCGAGTTCACTAAATTGTTTTTTGGGATCTATTTCCTAGGGATGCCATTTTGCCTTCTCGTGTTCAATGCAAGAAGGATCACTAACTATACTCTTTTGTTTATGTTGACTTCTAACTATTATCAATAAATAGGCCTTTTTCTTAGACTTTGGGGTTGTATCCTAATCTGGTCTTGCTATAATTTACCCTTTGACTTAATAATCATGTTCAATCTTCTTTAATCCAATGGTAAAATTTTCTAAGGATTTATTCAAGATTACCACTTGCTATAATTTAGCCTTTGAGACTTAATTATTCAAGATTATCACTTGCACTTTAAGGTTCTCATTTTTAATTTCTAGTTCTTTGACTCTAAGTTGGTTAGCTCTATCAGATTTATTGCATCGGGTGTGGTGGCGGTGGGGTGGGGGTTGACATTTCACTAATCTTATCTTCTACAATCAACTAATTTCTGAAGGTGTTTGTTCTTACTCTTGGTCTTTCCTAATAACTTTGTTAAGCGAGCAATTATATCAATTTCAATTCATCTACTAAGGGAGAATTTACTTCACTTTCCAAGTTGGTAGAAGACACTCCAACATGAATTGCTATTAATGTTTGAGCATATAATCTTGGAGGTGCTTGCTTCTAGTCTTTCTCTGAAAGAGGTAGTAGAGAACATCTTACCATCAACCACTGTAAGCGCTATGTTGTGTTTGTTCTTGGGTCTTTGCTCCTTTTCTTCAAATATGGAGGTATGATCCCAAGTGGCTCTTAATGAAATGTGCTTTTTTTCTACACTTTCTTTGCTTTTTCTCTTCGTTTGGCTTTTCTTAATTTCAAGCACTTTTCTTTGATACATCTTATTGCAATTGAAACATTAAATTACCCTCTTCTTTTCTATCTTGTCCTTTCCCTATAAGTATTGTTTTGATTGAGTTCGACTCGAGTTTTGATTCTTCTAAATGCTTTCTTCACCATGAGTCATGCGTGTTTCTTTATTGTTCCCTAAGGCTGCGTTTGGTTTGAGAGACACAAGAGACAGTGACAGAAATACAAAAATACGGAGACAGTAGAGACAGAAGACAGAATATTATTTGTATCTGTCTCCTGTTTGGTAACACAAAATACAAATACAGAATCACGGGATTAAAAAGACTAAATTACCCTTCACGGAAAAATATTATTCTCTCCTTCGTCTATTCTCCTTCGTCTTTCTTCCGTCCGCACAGAAGACAACCTTGATTCGATCGCCTCCTTCGCACCGCCCCCGGCCCCCTTTCGATCGTGACCTCCGCACTGCCTTCTAGGTTGGATCGCGACCTCAAGCACCGCCCCCGACCGCTGTCGCCGCTGTGGGAAGCGACAAGGCGTCGCCCTTAGCCGGCGATCGTCGTTGCCTGTCAACCGCCACCGCACACTCTTTGCCCTTGCCAGTCCAGCCGGTGTCGGCCGCCTCTTACCTTCGCCGAGATCTGATCTGTTCGGTGTGAGGTCCGCCCCCGACCGCTGTCGCCGCTGTGGGAAGCGACAAGGCGTCGGGCTTAGCCGTCGATCGTCGTTGCCTGTCAACCGCCACCGCACACTCTTTGCCCTTGCCAGTCCAGCCGGCGCCGCCCGCCTCTTGCGTTCGCCGAGATCTGATCTGTTCGGTGTGAGGTCGTGAGGTAAGGGATTCGTTAACTAGGTCTAGGTTTTGGTTGTTCGATTCATGGGGTTTTTTCTTTATTCTCCTTTCAATATGATCAACGTTTTAGCTAGCCAATAATTTCACAGGACCAATTTCACAGGAGCAACAGGTGAACAATTTTACCTGTATTTCATTTGAGATTGTTCTTTATCTGTAAATAACAGAAATAAGCAACAATAACAAACAATAAATTTGGATACGAATTTCAAATGGATGAGTTACATGGAAGAGATACTGCACATATCCATTTATTGTACTGACAGCAAACTGGATCTAACCAGGACTATGATCTAATCAGACCTGAAAGTTTATGATTCACCAAAGAGGTGAATTTTAAGTAAGCAGCATAATGGTTTTTTTTCAGAAGACCATAAACAAATCTATCGCACCACCTCCCACCACTCTTCACCTTTCTCTCCTCCTCACTCTTTCTCTAATCCTTTCTGGTTCTCCCACCCTCCCTCTTTCTTTCTTCTTTTTCCCTCTACTCTTTATTCCTCTTCTATCCACAATAACCAAAACCTCACTCCAAGCTTGTATTCATGAGTTGCTACCTGGTTCAGATCTTAAAATCTTGATCCAAATCCTGAAACGGGGTCATACAATAGCCAAAGCCAAAATCAATTTGGAATCTGTAACTCATCTTAACCCATGCAACTCATCATTTCCTCCCTCTCCACTCTCATGCAACTCATCTTCCTCTACTTCTCCCCTGCTGAAAGACAAGGAGAAGCCAAGCCAGTCGTTCACCTCCATCAAGCCCTAGAAAACTATGCTGCAAGCTACAACCCAGCAACCAAGAAAAGAAATGATGGGATCGGAAAGGGACCATACCAGCGACCGGAGGAAGATGCTGAAGCCTGCGAACGGCGGAGGGAGGCTGCGAACGCCGGCGCGTCAGGTGGAGGCTTGAGGAAGGCGGAGGGTGCGGTGAAGCTCGCGGAGGCCGCGTGAGGAATGAAGCGGAGGCTTGAGGAAGGCGGAGGGTGAGCTCGCGGAGGGTGCGGCGCGTGAGGAATGAAGCGGCAGCCGAGGGTTTTTTTTGGGTAAAAGCGGAATTTTCCTTCTTCTGTCTCGGCGACAATCGCGCTGTCTCCGTTTTTCGCGTGGACACAATTTTCACAGGATTGGCCACCGAGACAGAGACACAAATCTAATTTTTTGTATCTGTCTCCTAAAAACAAACGGGGACAGAGACAAAAAAACCAAATTGTCTCTGTATTTACGTCCCTGTCTCCGTTTCCAAACGCAGCCTAATGAAAATGATAACGATAGTGAAGATTATGATATCGATGGGAAGTCCTCGTTTCTTCTTGATATGCTACAAATGCAACTTCCTTCCTTTTAGTTGCTTTTCTTGTTTTTCAATCTCAACATATTTTGTTTTATGCAATTCCATGGTTGAAATATTTCTTCTAGGATGTATTTTCTAAATTTCTTGGCATAGAAAAATCATCTGCTGTAGAAGCCCATTGTTGAGTCCTCCGAAACTTGTTCAGGACAGTTTAGAGCATGTCTCAATTTGTTATTTCTTCTCCAATACTTGTTAGTTTCGAGTGTGTTTAGGTGGCAATTTCTCCATCCCTCGTCTTGAAAGTATTTACTTATGTTCGTTAAAGATTGCTCCTGGCAAGTTTAGCTTTGGAGGTGCCCTCATGCAAATCTACTTATTTCTCCCATAGTTCCTTTACACTTTATATTTTTCAATTTTGTTTTGCTTGTGCTTTCATGAGAGTCAATTGTGCTTTTGCATTCGTTGAATACTTTTCTCTTTGAATTTTGGTCCATTTAGCCAACTTAATTAATTTAAGGCTCCGAAGCTTCCTCGTTGCTAATTTTATACTAAAAAAATCAGTATTTCTCAAATTTTCTTTTCCATACATTGAAGTTAAAAATTTAGTGGTGTGAGATGTGCTCTAATGATTAGTCTAAAAGCAATTAGTTTTAAAAATTTCTTTTGCAACAATAAAGACAATACAAACGTGAAGAGTAAAGTGCTTGAGTGGATTCAGTTGGTCGTGTCAAGTAACACAATGGAAATGTAATATAAAATAATAAGAAATCCAATGCTAGCATGCTAGATTTTACATGGTTTAAAGTCCTACTCTTAGTCTATGGCCTATTGATTCATCAAATGAACCACTTTCACAAATCCATCAAGAATGTTTCCTTTACCTAGGCAAGAAAGTTTCAGGACAAGTAATTCTCTTACAAAGAAATATGTGATTAAACAAATAAGAGAAAAGTTACCAAGAGCTTGTAGAGAAAGCCTTTGCTTTGATTCAAATGTTGTTAGATGTTGATTAGCTTGACCCTTGATCTCTAAAATTTTAGAAACAATTTTATGCACCATTGATAAGCAAAATAACCTACATGACTTATATAGAAAAGGCTCGAATTGGCTCTATTTTAGTTTCTTCTTGTCAATTGGAAACAGATCTGTAGTTGACTGATCAAATATAAGTAGCCATTGCATAGCCAATGACTAATTGGGCAGTCGATTAGAAATACTATCAGTCGACTACTGAAACATACAAGCGCCATTTTAACCCTATGCAAAGCTCAGATTGAGCTAAATCGCTGACTATAGTTGGGAACTTATTGCCCTTTAGTTAAAGGCTTCCTATAAGCCACTAGGTAGTTTAGGCCCTTAACTAGTCAAAAGTGCAAACTCTAAGATTATAGTAACTTGTAATGTCTCACATCTTATGTAGCTTTTAGGTCTTCTACCTCACATCATTCCTTGATGATGTTGCTTAAATACTCAAATCCAAGATACATTTCACTCCTAACTATAATAGTTCTATTGTGTCAAAGCCTTCAACCTTGTTGATGGTTTTACATTGTCCTCGAAATTATCTCAGATCAGACTCCTAATACCTTGGATGCACACACCTTCTAATCTTTCTCTAATATGTCATCCTTTGGTAATCACCTATAGAGTCCACCTTCGATTGGGTTGTCCTAGAGTACATCTTGTTAGAACCATGAGGACACGTGTGTTTATGCGGTTCCGCAATCTGCATGGCTCCTACTCTATGGTTTATTATCCTTTCGTGGATTACCCTCGAATTCTCACTATTCAATTTTTGAAGGTGGAGAAATCACTTACAATCACTTGGGAATTACAATAGAGCTTTACAACTAAGGGAGAAGATGGATTACAATACATTCAAAATGTTAAGATGCTGACACTGATCAATCGACTGATTTGCACTATCAATCAACTAATGCACTATAATCGATACCGATCCGATTGTTATTACACAACTTTTTCCCATTAAAGGTCTTCTCTAGCTTTTCTACTACAACATTAGTTGACTCGACTGCGAATAGAAATATTTTGTTCGTTGATCATCCAACTTCAATAGACTACCTAGTCGACTTAGCTATCATCAGTCTCATATCCATTATTAGTTCCAATCCACAACCTAATATAATTTATTAGTCAATTGATTGAAGAACCCCTTTAGTCGTGTACGTTGATTATAACCATTCTAATGGTTGAGTTTACTTATGTTAAGATCTACCCTTTACCATTGAGTGTAAGTCTCTTAACTCTCAACTCACAAGGAGTTTAACATGCAACTTCTCCACCATGAGGCTGTCTCTCGTTCCTTAGATGCACTCAAACCATCTGCTAGCTCCATGCGTAACTTTCACAATCCACCTACGTAGTTTGCCTCCATAGGCACAATTTCATTCCAATGCTCCAGTTTTGTGGCCTCTTCAATATCCCACGCCATCCTTCTTTGATTTTCATAGACTTTGAACTATTAGGTATCTTGGCCACACTAAGTTGTCTCTATCTATATTTCTGTGTCTTATATGACACTGTCAAATATAAAAACAATCTTAAATTAAACTCTCTGTCCAAATTCAAAACCTATGATACATTCTAATCATTTCATGGTGATTACACCAACACATCTTGTACGACTTCACCTCATTACGGACTTATGAGTCATCAAGCATAATCGAACCAACTTGAATTCATCAAATCATCCATCTTAACAATTCGATCACATCAAGTCACAAGCTATCCGAGCTCGATGTGCGCTTTGTTAAGTCCCTACACACTTGATGTACACATCAGAAATACATAGAAATCTAATTTAAATCCTTTGTCAAATACATCCAAACAAACTACTAGAACTCAACCACGTAGAACTGTTATCTCACCAACAAATGAACACAAGATATCAAGCTAAACACAATGTAAATGTGTGAGAGAGCCAACACCCTTCATAGTGTATCATGCTTGCTAGGCCAACACCACGAGTATAATTGGGTCGACACCATAATGGTAGTAGGCTAATGCCTTCATATGTATAGGGCCAACGCTCATTCTTGCATTAGGTTGACATCATCGTACCCATGCAATATGAAATCAACACATGTATAAAGCTGAAAACCATGTTTACATTATGCCAACACCATCATGCGCATGCAATATGAATTAGTGCATCAAAATAATAACTTGCCTTTGAATGAACCCATTGTACCCACCTTGTTACTCTTTGGAACTTCAAGAGCTTTTTCAATTCATCCCCAGTGCCCTTTGCAATGATGAAACGTACACATTATACCCTCTTTAAGTAAAACACAATCACACCATTTAATTTTCCTTTTCCATGGTTTAGGTACTTACAGGATTTTTACCTATATGGTTCTTCCGCCACTAGGAAAAGGGTTCTCTTCTCTTTGGCATTTTGGCATTTCTCCTAATAAAAAATTCATCTTAAGATTCCATGCCCACAAGCAACATTAATCTCCCTTTAGGACCTTATGTAGTCCATCTAGTGTCCTATTCAACCTCAACAAGAATAAATTATTCTTAATATCTTACCCAAAAGCCCTAATTGCTCTTTCTGGTAGCTGCCAGTCATTAGAGGAGAGAGAGGAGAAGAGGAGAGGGAGTTGAAATTATAAATGATCTTGACCAAAAGTTGAAATTATAAATGATCTTGTCCAAAAGTCCTAGTTACTCTTTTTGGTAGCCGTCAACCATTAGAGGAGAAGAAAAGAAGAGGGAGTCCACCACTTGTTCTCCCTAGAGATCTCCAGCTACTCAAAAGGAAGATGAGGGGAGGGCTTGGAGAAAAGAGGAGGAAGGGGAATAGGGAACAGTTTGGTTCCTCTTTTTGTCATGCACAAAAACTCCCTGTCTTAAGTTGGGAAAACTCATTGATGCATTTCAATCACAGCCTCAATAGTTTCTCAAATCACCGCTTCAATTTTAGTCATCCCTAAGTTGTAATAAACTTCCCTTAAACCCCTTAAAATTAATCAAAATGTACTAAACTCCTTTCCCTACTTGGCTCAACACAAGCGACTCCATGCATAAAGCCGAGGGTGACTTTCTACCACCTACAATCATGAGCCCAATGCCTTGTCAGTGCTGCTCTCACCGGGGCAAATAAATACTCGATTGGCATTCACCCTACCTCAAAATAATTACATTGACATCAAAAAATGAAGAAAATTTTCAAAGGTTACAGTAACAGATTCATCTGAAATACCCTAGTTTGCTATATTTTTAGATCTACACATGAATTGGCAAAACTTCTGGTGATTCTTATCTGTTTTATATATCCAATCATCATAATTATGTTAATATTGCAATTCCAACTTCCAAGTAACATTTTCATTAATTTTTGAAATCTCGTGGGCCCTCAAACAGTTGGGAGTAACGTGGCTTGTTCATGTTTATTTTTAAATCATGATAACTTCACCCTGTTGCTTGTGGCTTCTTTTCGGTTGCATGTAGCTGCTAATGCTGTATTCTGCAATTGTGAAATAACAAACGTACAATGCTGAAATTTTAAGTCACCTAAATTTAGAGGAAATTTAGTTACTTTGAAAGAACCAGTTCTTTACCTCAATATATAAATAAGAATAGATGAACTGGATTAAGCAGTGACGATTATTTATTGAAATTTTGTGTTACTAATTGAAAATTTCAAAGTAAAAAAGCAAAGTTTCCTAACATTGCATTAGTAGCTCTCTACGTAGTCTGGCAATAAATGTGCTCTCTGTTACCTTGGTTTCTTATTGTATTTTTGCTTGTGTTAGGAAGTATATTGAAAAATGATATAAATATAATTAAACAAAGGAAAATAGTTAATTCCTTTTAGAAGTTTACACGAAGGGTGGAAACTTGGAGGGTTGCAATTAAATACAACATAAATAATTTCAATATGATAATCAATAGACAAGTTGTCAATTAAAGAGAAGGTAGGGAGTCAACCAACTGCATAGTGGATAGGCAGTGGATGGAAACTTAAGCAAAAATATTAGAATAAAATAGATTAATATTATCATTAAAAATGAGTAATGTGTATATCTAATAAAATATTAATAAAATTTGCAATCATAAACCTATTGCAAGTGAGATCCATCAACATTTCACACATGAGCTGTGTAAATATTGCTGAGGAGAGTTAGCATGCACACTGGCGCCATATGCTTCATTTCCAGAATAAACGACAAGTTGAACTACCAGATTTTTGAAAAAATTGCCTTGCACATATATATACATGCAAATATTGTCCTCATGATATTGTTTTGTAAAGTATATTTTTTAGTGTGTTAGTTTTAAGGTAATGGAATAACTGTCTTCCCGGGGAACATTCAAAACTTAATGATCTAAATATTGCCATGGATGTTATACTTATATTATCCAGTTTCAGCCTGTGAACAGATTACAAAGACATTCATTAACTCAGTTATCAACAGTCTTGCATAAATTGACTAATTGAGTAAATAAAAATTCAGGAGACATGGTGTAATACACTGGAACTTTCTTTTTCATTTTATCTTGAGGAGAAAGGATGCATAAACCTCAGCAAGATGAATGTAAAAATTAATACCAATACCTTGGGTAATGGCAACAACTTAGCTAGCTGGCTCTCTGTGGTGCAATATGCTAACCTTTTTGCTTTGAAAACAGATATAGAAATACTAGTACACCTTGTTAGTGATTGTTTATTTGCTTGTCAGGTTACCATTGATTCAGAGATGCCTTTTCAGTGATATATACATTCATGTTAAAATTTGTCATTTTCATGTGAACTGCATACTTCAAGGATTCAATTACCAATCAACGTTTAGTTGATTCTTAAATCTGTTAACTGTGATTTTATTTGGCAATGACATCTTGTTCACCACTCACTACCAGGTAATGTATGATGCTTTTGGAGTTCGACTGCATACCGGAAAACAGGCAGAGGTATGCTATCATGGCCTTTAAAAGCTTCAAATCAGAATTCATGAACAAAAATAAAGCTTGAAAAAGAGTAAATCATTGTCAAATAATTCTTTCTCAAATTCTGGTCCTGCAAGTGATTTATGGACTGCCTACTTTCATTTTATAAAAGTAAAAAAGGGTAAAGGAATACTAAATAATTATTGCCCATTTATTGAACAATTAATTTAAGTAAATAAATATTAGTAATGAGATATTACATATGTTAAAGAATTCAGATAAATGAGCAATATAACAATTAAGTTTTTAATATCAATAATAATTGAATACTACTTCAATTCAATTGATATAATTGATGAGATAATGATTAAATATATTTGATAGATGACTAATATATTTAATATTATTGTTCCTATTATTATTTATATTAACTTCAATTAGATATTAGTTTAAAATAATAATATAATTGCTCTTATTATTATTGTTATTTTGCAATACCGATATTATAGTTTTGATGTAGCTAATTTATCGATTAACTAGTATACTATTTATCATTTATTTGTCTACACTATCAAATTTAACAATAATTTACAGCAAATTTATCATGTATTGAAATATAGCTGATATTATCCTTTATTACTTATAATTAATGTGTACTAACCAAAATAATCGATATACATAGTAATATGTACACCTTATTGTAGCACTCTTTTCTTGTTAGCTATTATCTAATACCTTATATAAGTAACTTTATATAACAAATACACATATATGGTACTACCATACAGGGAACCTTACATATATATCTGATATTACCGAAAAATAATATTAAAACCTACTTGCTATTTGCCTAGCCTCACTAGTTTTCATCTCTTCTACTTTTCCAGTACTTCCCACTGAAGAATGCCACTTGGAGAAGGAACCTCCTATGTGGTAAGTTTCTAAATCTTCGTCAGTTCTCTTCTTCCTCACGATCTGCCTTCCTATGTTACTCTTCAATTATTTTTCTCATTGACACTAGATTTCCAATTCCAATCAGATGAGATTTTGGCCGATTCATAGAGGTCTCTGGTTTTCCATCAAACAGTTTTGATTTATTGAATCAAACAGTTTCTTTTTCTTTTTTAATTTTGATGGGATTATGTTGTTTCATCTGAGATCTTGGATCAGATTTGATCAATCCTGATCCAACTAAACCAATCCAGATTGGAATCAGCTGAATCCTGCAACTTCCTACTTGTGACCCTTGGCAAGTTGCACCAACGCTCATGATGGTGGTTTATTTGATGGCATTGTACTCAATTTTGAAAAGAAAAAGCAGAGTACAATACTAGATTCTTGCAAAACCATAAAATGTACAATAAGTAATTAATGAGAATCCTTGAAATAATAATCAGAATTTCAATAATATCACTAAAACAAAGAAACAATTGGAAAGTTCATGCAAGCACCTTAATCTCTTGAATGCTAGTGTTGTGGTGGGCTATCATGTATCATAGGTTGACATAATGGACACAATGTTTGCTCTAACAAATAGAGACATTGCTTTTACACTAATAATTTCTTCTTTTTCTTGCCACCTCAGGTGTTGAATCAAATTGTTTATGAACTTCCAGAGGAACACCCTCTAGCTGACACTAGGCCGCTGCCTGAGCTTCTAGGCCATACTCCTCTACAGGTTTGATAATGATCTGTGAACATTTTATTTGCATTAGTTTAGATAATGCAACCTGCCACATCTTTTCCTTTTGGATGTGCTGCAGTAATGATCTAATCTACTCACAATATTGAAGAAATTCATCTTTAAAAATTTAGTTGATCTGTGGAAGTATCCTCACAAACTGTAATTTGGATTTCATGTTCTAGATTAAACTATTTCCCAAAGGGCACATCTGCCTTTTGGGATTTCCACTAAACACCTACGTATCTCTCTCTTTTCCAATCATTTTATTTGATGACTCAAATCTTGCTCGTTTTGTAGCGATTTTTTTTTTTTTTTTTTTATTTTTGGGGGGGGGGGGGGGCGGGGAAGCATTTGGTATGGCTTTCTAGCCAAAATGAGACTCCCAAAAGGCCTTCAGTTTGCCTTCCTAACCAAAATGATACGTGATACGTTTTGGACATCAATGTAGCTTTTGCTAAAACACTCGTGCAATCTATTTGCTAGACTTCTCATTCTTAGTAATTCTCAGAATATTTTGGGTACCTCGAGAAAAAGTGATATTTGAAGATTATGAAAAATAAGGGACATTATGTTGGGAAATTGAGATGCCAAGTGCATCTTTTGGAAAATCCACCTTGCTTGAATGCATTTTTCCATCGCCAAATTAGGGAACCTAATGTTTCATTAGTAGTCTATCCACTTGCATTTTATAATTTGGTTACTTGATCTTTTGCCATAGCAACGAATTCAACCGCAGTTAGCAAGATTTTTTTTTTTTTTTTGCTTTTATGTGCCTTATGAATTGGAGTGTTGGGAGAGGATCTGTGTCTATCTTACCGTGGATTCTCTTCTTGCCCAGAAATATTTCTTTATAAAATTTATATCATTGTTTCTGATGCCTTTCTCAGGTAACTGCTGGTGCTATAGTGGGGTGCGCCGTAGCTGGTATAACTCAATTAATAAACAAATTGCTAATGGAGCTACATTGAGAACACATGAATGTGACAATTGACTTCATATTGAGGCTTATAATATGTACTCCTTAAACTTTATAACTACAATTTGGTCGATTTTTATATGATTAAATTTTACTGAATTCATGTAATGATGATGAGTCTGAATGACACTTGGAAAGAGGATTTGGATACTTCATTTTGGGTGGTTAAATTTCTTTCTATAGGTGCTCCAAAATTTAAAGAATCATTTACAAACCATCATCTATACACTTTTGATTTTTTTTATATAGTATGTTTTTTTGTTTGTTTATTATGCATTTTGTAATGAGGAAAAATTTTCTTTCCACTTCAATAAAAGATGAAATCCGCCATCTCAGTGGTATTACACGGTCAGTTTCACGATCATCTGTGAGAACGTAAATCAGGAATTTGCAGTTGGTCACTGCGGGAGAAGACATTATTTTTGTTTCGTTAAAATTCGAACCTTGCCTATTTTAGTAAATCTGTTCTGTCGTAACCAACTCAATTATGTCTTAGAGGTAAAGTTTTTTTCCAACAAATTATATAATTGTGTGGCATGTACATCATCGTTATGATCAAATTTTGTGGCATATCATCATCATTATCATTAAATTGTCTTTAGCTTCATTGTTTGTGATTGATCTTATATCGCCTCCAGGTCATGTGGGGTCGTTGAGATTATGAATTCCATTTTTGTTGATGTGAGTAATCTTATATCAATTCAAAGGTTGGCTATGCTCCACGAGGGAAGATCACCCTCTCCACTGCTATTCACAACTCAAACCATCTTATATCATCACAACATAGAAGAAGGATATAATTCAAATTTTTGGCTTGAGTTTTAGAATAGATGTAAAGATTCTAAGGATTTAAAATTTGTAAGGCAAGAATGACCTTTTTTATTAGAATCATAAAAAAGAATATCTTTTTTTATTTATTATTAAAATAATATTCTATCTCATTTCAATTTATTTTTTTTAAAATTTTTTTAATATTGTTGTAGCAGTTACGAAATCTTTAAAGATGACTTTATACTGCAATTTAGAGGAGGAATTGTAAGATATTCTTGGGGAAATGCACCAATAGCTAAATAGGGTGGTTTTAGAAATTATGTATAAGATCGTAATGAGGGGTGTGATCTTACTCGTGAAGGTAATGAAATTGTTCATGAAGCTAGCAAATGGAGTCTTAAATTAATCGTGGTTTGCAAAGTATGGAAAAAGATCAAATTTGAACCATGGATAAGCTAGATAAAGAGAAAAGTTAAGTGTGCATAATTTCAAGAATTCCTATTTGTTCTCAGATTGATTGCAATTAAAGTCATCCTAATCTTTTCCTTAAAAAAAGATTGGGTCAATTATTGAATAAAAAAAGTATGAGTATCCTGTAAAATATATTTGTATATATGTTTATAATATAATATTATTAGTGTGGATTAAAGTTGAAATATTTATGTAGCAGTATAATAATGTTAAAAAAGATATTTTTAAAAATAAAAATGAGACAACACGGAGGTGATACTACTATTTTAATGGTAAATGAAAAAAAAAGGTATCCTTTTGAGGATTCTAATAAAAAGGGGTATCATTTTGATTTTTGTCTAAATTTTTATGATAAGGCTACTTTGTCTAGGGATAAAAAAATAAAGAAAAAAATTTAGGCAAATAATCTACAATCTTAAAAGGGTAGGTGCATTTTTAGGAGGAGGAATGACTAAAGGAATATGCAATTCTAGATTTAGGAAGTTAATATTGGAAAATCAAGTTTGAGAGATCCGGACTTTGAAAAGATCCTTGAATGGTTACCAATGGCTAGACATGGTTTTGGTAGGCAATGGTCAACGTAATCAATCAAGTTCTGGATACAAATCATCATCACAAAGGGCTAAGGAATTATCGTATGTTAGGGTGACGTATGATTATGGTATATGGAACCATCCAGGTGAACAATGCAAAAAAGATATTTGTGTTGGTGCAATCTTTGCCCAAAGTGCATTGAGTTTCAATGTTTGACTAAACCATGTTTAAAGTTAGGCAATTC